>NC_080541.1:52356855-52476855 GCF_028640845.1 Ahaetulla prasina | reverse complement strand
CGCACGGGTCGGTGGGAGGCAATCGGTGGCAGCAGATGGTCCCTTAGGTAACCCGGCCCTAAGCCATGGAGCGCTTTGAAGATAGTTACCAAAACCTTGAAGCGCACCCGAAAGGCCACAGGTAGCCAATGCAGTCTGCGCAGGAGTGGTGTCACATGGGAGCCACGAGGGGCTCCCTCTATCACCCGCGCAGCCGCATTCTGGACTAACTGGAGCCTCCGGATGCTCTTCAAGGGAAGCCCCATGTAGAGAGCATTGCAGTAATCCAGGCGAGATGTCACGAGAGCATGAGTGACCGTGCATAGGGCATCCCGGTCTAGGAAGGGGCGCAACTGGCGGACCAGGCGAACCTGGTAAAAAGCTCTCCTGGAGACGGCCAAATGGTCTTCAAAAGACAGCCGTCCATCCAGGAGAACGCCCAAGTTGCGCACCCTTTCCATTGGGGCCAATGACTCGCCCCCAACAGTCAGCCGCGGCTGCAGCTGACTGTACCGGGGTGCCGGCATCCACAGCCACTCTGTCTTGGAGGGATTGATCTTGAGCCTGTTTCTCCCCATCCAGACCCGTACGGCCTCCAGACACCAGGACAGCACTTCGATAGCTTCGTTGGGGTGGCCCGGTGTGGAAAAGTACAGCTGAGTATCATCAGCGTACAGTTGGTACCTCACACCGAAACCACTGATGATCTCACCCAGTGGCTTCATATAGATGTTGAACAGGAGGGGCGAGAGAATCGACCCCTGCGGCACCCCACAAGTGAGGTGCCTCGGGGTCGACCTCTGCCCTCCCGTCAACACCGTCTGCGACCGATCAGAGAGATAGGAGGAGAACCACCGATAAATGGTGCCTCCCACTCCCAATCCCTCCAACCAGTGTAGCAAGATACCATGGTCGATGGTATCAAAAGCCGCTGAGAGATCTAATAGGACCAAGGCAGAGGAATAACCCCTATCCCTGGCCCTCCAGAGATCATCCACCAACGCGACCAAAGCTGTCTCCATTCTGTATCCGGGCCGAAAGCCGGACTGGAACGGGTCTAGATAGACAGTTTCATCCAGGTATCGAGGTAATTGACGTGCCACCACACTCTCTACAACTTTCGCCACAAAGCAAAGGTTGGAGACCAGACGATAATTACCTAACAGCTGGGTCCAGGGAAGGCTTCTTGAGGAGAGGTCTCACCACCGCCTCTTTCAAGGCGGCAGGAAAGACCCCCTCCAACAGAGAAGCATTAGTAATCCCCTGGAGCCAGCCTCGTGTCACCTCCTGTGTGGCCAGTACCAGCCAGGAGGGGCACGGGTCCAGTAAACATGTGGTGGCATTCAACCTCCCCAATAACCTGTCCATGTCCTCGGGAGCCACAGGGTCAAACTCATCCCAAACAGTCTCAACAAGATGGCTCTCCGACTTCTCACCTGGATCCACCCAATTTTGATCCAGGCCATCCCGAAGCTGAATGATTTTATCGTATAGATAACCACTAAACTCCTCGGCACGTCCCTGCAACGGGTCATCCCGCTCCCTCTGTTGAAGGAAAGAGTGAGTCACCCGAAACAGGGAGGCTGGGCGGTTATCTGCCGATGCAATGAGGGAGGAGAAGTAGCAACGTCTCGCTTCCCTCAATGCCACTAGGTAGGTCCTATTATATGTTAATGGATTGTGCATTAATGTTGCCTTGTTACATAATATGATTGGCAAATGATAGAGATTAGATAAAAAAATGTGAAGCAAATGTTTTATACTTTACAAAAAAAGAGGGAGATAATAACATTTCTGCGACATGTCATGCATAATGGATAATTCAACTTTAAGACGGACAGTATTTTTTTATTATTCCACATTCTTCTTGACTTTAGAAACTGTTCTTGCAAAATATAAAGCTAAAAAAGAAACAAATTGAAAACTCTAATGTTGCCTAATCTGTACTGCTAAGAAAAACAGAATGTCAATAACAATGACTGTATCAGTAACTATTCCTTATATATTAAAATAGTTTTCTATGATTAGGCAGAGTAGCTGGTATCAAATAGTTATTTTCAATTTTTCCTAATTTAGCATAGTCTGCTAACTAGGAAATGGGAAGAACTTCATTCCATTGCTCTTTCCCATCCTGATAGCAACATCTTAGGTGAAGAAATAAAGGCTAAAAAAATATAGAGAAATTTCATTAAAGATTATTAGGTGTCAGAAACAAAAAGTTCTACCATTCTCCCTTATTCTAATATCTGCATTCTATGCTGCTAAAGTATAGTAGTTTTAGTATAAAGGTAAAGGTTCCCCTCGCACATACGTGCTAGTCGTTGCCGACTGTAGAGGGTAGTGCTCATCTCCGTTCCAAAGCTGAAGAGCCAGCGCTGTCCGAAGATGTCTCCGTGGTCATGTGGCCGGCATGACTCAACGCCAAAGGCGCATAGAACGCTGTTACCTTCCCACCAAAGGTGGTCCCTGTTTTTTCTACTTGCATTTTTACGTGCTTTCGAAACTGCTAGGTTGGCAGAAGCTGGGACTAGTAACAGGATGCTCACCCCGTTACACGGCAGCACTAGGGATTCGAACCGCCGAACTGCTGACCTTTCAATCAACAAGCTCAGCTGTCTTAGTCTTTGAGCCACTGCGTCCTTAGTTTTAGTATACTAAAATACAAAGGAGAAATCTACAGTATGAGAAAATAAAAATCACATTTTATTTGTGGAAATATCTAAAATACAATTGAGGCTACTGTTAACAGAATGAAAGATAACTATTCTGTTCCACAATAATTTTCCAAAAAGTTCTGGACAATATTTTTTATCTTTAATGTGTTGATTTGAATTATCTCTCATTTTATCTCTGTAAAGCTTTAGGATCACCTTTCATTTTTATTCTTGTCCCAACAACTTTGTAAGCAGGCAAGAGGGGCAAATGACAAAAGTCACAATGCAATGCAAACTCCATTCAATGGCATAATGCAAGTGTATAAGATACAGATTTGCTTCAGTATCCCACAACGCATTCTCACTACCATACCTTGCTTGTGAAGTAGATTAGTAAGAAAAAAAGTGACAGGACAAAATTCATCCAATGCATACCATGGTTCTGTAAGGGCTTAGATAAATTTGTCAATCATTTTCTGAAAAAGCTTAAGGGACCCATTTTAGATGCCAAACATAGTCTCAGGAGAAAAAACTGCAAAGGAAAACAACCAGGACTTTCTTTAGAAGACTATATTTCTTACTCTCTGGAACAGGAAAATGCAATACATATTTTAAGATCAAGGAATGCTCTCTGGCTGTATGTTTATGACTTGGGTAAGATTAGATCAACCAACAGCATCTTCATTAACTCCACTAAGCAATCTGGCTGAAACAAAAAAATACTTATAGTTCTAGTCCTATGTTGAGGATTGCACATATATTCCATCTATGATCAACTTTGTACTGGTACTTTTGTATGGATATGTATCAGCATTATACAGCTACATAACTCATTGTATGGGAACTCCTATGAATAGAATTTTTTTTTTATTGGCCAAGTGTGATTGGACACACAAGGAATTTGTCTTGGTGCATATGCTCTCAGTGTACATAAAAGAAAAGATACGTTCATCAAGGTACAACATTTACAACACAATTGATGGTCAATATATCAATATAAATCATAAGGATTGCCAGCAACAAGTTATTATTTTTTCTGCAGTTCTAATTATCCTCTGAAATCTGTGTTTTTCTTGTTGGGTTGCAGAACCAGACAGTTATAGAGGTGCAAATGACAGACTCAATAATTCCTCTGTAGAACTGAATTAGCAGCTCCTTGGGCAGTTTGAGCTTACTGAGTTGACACAGAAAGAACATTCTTTGTTGTCCTTTTTTAATGATGTTTTTGATGTTAGCTGTCCATTTTAGATCTTGCGATATGATAGAACCTAGAAATTTGAAGGTTTCTACTGTTGATACTGTGTTGTCTAGTATTGTGAGAGGTGGAAGTATGGAAGGGTTTCTCCTAAAGTCTACCACCATTTCTACGGTTTTGAGTGTGTTCAGTTCCAGATTGTTTTGGTTGCACCACAAGGCTAGTCGTTTGACCTCTCGTCTATATGAGGATTCGTCATTGTCTCGAATGAGACCAATCACTGTTTTGTCATCTGTGAACTTCAGTAGCTTAACAGATGGATCATTGGAGATGCAGTCATTGGTATACAGAGAGAAGAGAAGTGGGGAGAGCACACAGCCTTGGGGGGCCCCTGTGCTAATGGTACAGGTATTTGATGTAATCTTGCTTAGCTTCACCTGCTGCTTCCTGTTTGTTAGGAAGCTTGTGATCCACTTACAAGTCTGTTCCGGTACCTGTAGCTGGTTTAGCTTAGTTAGAAGAATGTCTGGAATGATGGTATTGAATGCTGAACTAAAGTCTACAAAAAAGACCCTTGCATAGGTCTTTGGAGACTCAAGATGCTGTAGGATGTAGTGCAGAGCCATATTAACAGCATCATTTGTTGATCTATTTGCTCGGTATGCAAATTGCAAGGGGTCTAACAGTGGATCCGTGATGGTTTTCAAGTAGGAAAGCACTAGCCTTTCAAAGGTTTTCATGACTACAGATGTTAAATGTGTCACTTGGAGCTTCACATATGAAATCTAATGGTCCTCCTTGTCTCAATTCTGTTAGTATCAGCTTATAAGGTGGACCAGACAAGAAACACAACCTATGAGCTAGTTTTACATTATTGTAAAGCTATTTTAATAGAAACTTGCAAGTTCTCCCTCCCCCACATTTACAACCCAAGAAAGTAGAGAGGGTCTCTTCTGAGCCCTTTGCCCCACCCACATTTATTTTTAATGAGCTCAGTTGCCTTTTCTCCAACAAGTCGTTTGGTTGTATTTCTTTGCCATGGTCATTCCCATATACCATTAGTTAGAAACATGTTACATAAACATGGAACTTTCATAGGGAAACTATTAATAAGAACCAAGTGTCCACATTGGAAGGACATCGTGTCTTTTGGTTAATGTTCTTTTTTCCAAGATGGTTCATCAGAATGCCCATATATTGTTTGCTATACTTTTCTCAGAAAAGGAAATCAATTTATTTATAGTACATATTCATTTTATCAAGAAAAATGAAACATAATAATAATGTAAATAGCACAAACCTTCTTAATTTTCAAATCATTTTGTCTATTCCACAGCAGCTCATCAAATATTCTGTTGTCAGTCGTTATTTTTTTTCTAACAGCATCCAGCCGGGCATGGAGAAAATCAACTAATCTCTGAGTATTATCTTCCTTGGACTTTATTTTGGTATATTTTTCTCTTTAAGGGAGAGAAAATATATCATTACTTGTATGAAAAATTACTCAGAACTATTAGGCAAACTGCTCATGCGGAAATAGTGATTGCAATCTAGTGAGATGCTTTATAAAAGTGTAAGGGCAATGTTCATGTACAGTTTATTAGACCATTTCTTTTCAGTAGCAATCCCAGCTAAATCTAAATACACACATACACACACACACACATACACACACTCCTCCAAAGGTATTTTATAGATATGGAATATAAATTTATATAATAATGTAAAACACATGAACCTGAGTCACATATGTATCTCAACTGGCACCACTTAAAACATTTTAAGTGAAAGTTAATAGATTGAAGCCATAATCTTTAACAAAACATACACACAGCTTAGCTGCAGTACAAAGTTGTGAAGTGTAACAAAATGGACACATTCTTGTCAGTAGTTAAAACTTCTAGTTAGTAGCAAATAGGTTCAGATCCTGGTGACTACAGTACACAAAGAAATGTTTTCCATCTTGAGCTGTCCCTATTGAGTAACTAGCTTTTCTAAGGACATTTCGTTAATGCCCATCCATACATATCTGTAGTTATACCTAATTTCCTCAATCTTGCCAAGGAGACTCAGAATCCCAAAAAAATTAAGTTCCTGCTTGTTGATCATATATTAGCTGATTATTTTTAATCCTTTATTTTTTCTGAAACTTGTTAATTCATCTGCCATCCTCTCTCTGCATGTATGGCTCTGTAGTTCATACAAGATTTTAAGCAGAATTTTGCTTACATGCAGAATCACTGCAATGATTCAGTAATCCATACATTTACTTGCATCCCTCTTTTTTGGTAGAAGTACACTATATGCACCAATCTTAACCAATCTGTATGCCACGAAGCCTGTTCCATATTTGTTGAAGGAGAGATGTTAATACTTTAACTTCCCCTTTTCTGAGTCTTTAAAAATTTCAGTGGGCATTTCCTTTGTGCTTAGTGCTTTTCTGTTCATCAGCTAATCTATCTCACTTACTAATGAAGGCAGCTCCCAAATATATTCCCCTTCTAAAATGTGTCATTCTCTAACCCCACTGTTAAATTTACAATAGGCTTCTTCCTATCTTTTTTAAAATCTCCATCATATGATTGCTCTTGAATATTCCTAATTTAGTTATAAAATTTCCTGTGATTTCCCTGATCTTAAAACAACATATTCTCATTTTATTGTTCTTGTTTTCTTCCTGTTTACATTTGTGATTGAGATCAGTACATTTCCTTCAGCTTTTTCTGAAAAGTTATTAGTTTTTCCTCCTAATTGTTGACTGTATTTGATTTCATGGTATCATTGCTCTTTCCTGATCCTCTAATTCATATTTGTATGATATAAGCCCATGTATCTTACATTGATCTTATATTCTGTTTATAAGGCCTCCAGGTTAAAATGTGCTAGCACATCTACTTTCTTTAATTTTATATATTTGAAACTAGCAATTCATAGTCTGTTCGTCAATCTGCATCTGAAAATGTCTTGGTTGACTGGATTGCCTTCATTTTTTGTTTTATTATATAATCTATTTGATTCTAATCTTGTTCATCCAATTATGTTTACATACAGTATCTGTTTGTTGGTTGGTGTCCCTCTATGCCTGCATAAAAACTATAAAAAGCATAGTTTAGTTATACAGGAATGTTTTAAAAAGGGTTCTAACTTTTTTGGAATAGAAGAAAGATCAGTTTTTGTCCTATACAATATTCCACGATTATAGTTCTTGAAAACAGCTTATTTACCATCAGTACCCAGGGCAAATGATAAAACATGAGTCAGATTTTCACAATACAAACTTCATCCCTTTTGTACTTGGGTCATGCATAAGTATATAATGGATGGAACTGAGACTGTGATATCACAAAGCAAATGTTATCATTCTAAGAAAATCTTGGCTTTTCATAGATGTCTGTGATTTACAACTCTTCACAAAGAAGTTTTTACAAACTGAAATGATTTCATATACATACTTCATATCTTGAGACATCCTCCGGTTTCACATGTAATATGATGATAAAGATGTAGGTGGTATTAATCATACATTAGTTAAATGTCAGAGAGGACATATGAACCATAGTAATACTTCATAAACATAGTAATACTGGTGTTGTTTTCCTTATGTTTAATAAATTTTATTAAATGGTGTGTGTACGTAGTGTGTGTATGTTTGTGTAATGTGTGTAAGTCATGTGTGTTTGTGCACGCATCCAATTTCACAAAATTTTATAGCAAAATAAAATAAAATTCTTTGTGATCACTGGAATTTTTAAAAAGTTTTGCAACTGTTATCTGATTTATATCTGTTCTGAGGTATAATTTATGTCATGTACAGTATTGTCTTTTCCCCTTGTCCTTTTTGTCAGGAATCCTATCTCTATTTTTGTGTTGGTAGGAAAAACATTCTCATACATATATTTTTGTATGTATTTAAACGGCAACAATACAGCTTTTCAGTTTTCTTTGCCCTCTGGGTCAAACTGTGCTCCTCTCAGAATGTCCTTGGGAGGGCTGGGGAACCCATGTAAGAGACTGGGACAGTGGGCTCAGAGTGAGAAATTTTTAAAAGCTCCCATTCCATTGCTCCCAACTTAACACAATGCATTATTTATAGGAATGTGATTCTTACCTCAAAATGACTACAGATTTTTCTATATTGTCTACCTGGTTTTCCTGTCCTTTCCTTAAAGCATTTAATTTTGCAATTTCTTTTTGTAAATGTGCAATTTCCTCATTGACTTTAGTAAATTGGCTTGAAATGCCTAAATATTTCTCCTGAAAATTAAAAAAAAAGGTTTAAAAGCACAATTACATGCAATGATGCATTAAATTACTTATCCCAAAACAGAACTATTTTCATAACTGCAGTTGAAAATGTAATGCAAGTTAGGTAACACAATTTCAGTAAAGGTACACTTGTTTAAATCAGTTATTGTTTTGAAATATATTTTACAAATGAGATAATTTCATTTTTGTGCATTGCTCAATATGTCTTTCCTGTGCTTTTTATTATTGTTTCACATGATGAGTATATAAGAAATGATCTTCATCATCAGGAAGAATGCACAGGTGGACCCCATCTACTTGGAAGAGATGATTCTGAAGCTATATGGCGGTCAATCATATAGTTTGAACTGGGGTTGGCAACCAATTTAGTTACTGAAGCATTGGTGTTATACTCCTTACCCTCATCATTAGTCTAATCACTGAATCAGTGGTTGTACTTTCTGGGTCACCTTCAAAGACATTCCATATCGGAGGCTTATTAACTAATCTCCCATTATCAATGACTAGAATTGCCACTTAAGAAGGAATGGAATTACTTTCACATGATGTCTAAAGCTCAAAATCCCTCAAAGGTGATTCAGAAGAATAACACAGTCAATAATAATATCACAAAGAAGTCTAATTGAGCGGTCCACCTCCCTCCACCAAGTTCCAGACCATGGTTATCTACCATTCTGTTTCAGGCCTATGCCCAGGTTTGATTATTGAAGTGGATCCAGATAATTCATTTCTTATAGAATTCTCTGAAGCCCTAACATCTTCTTTAGAATCCTCCCAGAAAGCATAGTTGCATGGGGACTGCATAGTTGTCTAATATACTCAAATGAAAAATGGTCTCTTCAGGAGGGAATACATACCATTCCCTCTTACAAGTTAGAAGGTATCACCTCTCCCCCTGAACGGTATTAATTCTTATCCAAATCACCCTCTGTCATGCCACCCAAAAGAGCCAAGTAGGGTATAGAGATCAGAGCAAATGATAAAATATTTTAGATAAAATTATTGAAAATACATAGCAATAGTCGCTGGCTGAGTGACTTTGGGCCAGTCGCTCTCTCTCAATTCAACTTACAGGGTTGTTGTTGTGGAGAAAATAGGAAGAGGGAGGAATATTAAGTAACTTTATGCCTTAAGTCACCAAAATAAAGTAATAAAGGCAGAATAAAAATATAATAGCAATTAATTTAGTAATATGAAATATAAAAAACTTAAAAAAACCAAACACAGAAATAAATGTGGAAATTGAACTTTTGCAAAACAATAAATTACATGACTTACACCAGAAAATGCATCCCAGATTCTACATCTAAATATGAGTCAACATTCAATGCAATTATTTTAAAATATTTAGATTTAGATTAGATTTAGATTTATTGGATTTTTATACCGCCCTTCTCCCGAAGGACTCAGGGTGGTTCACAGCCAAAATAAAACAACAATTATATACACAATAAAACAATAGTTAAAAAACTTATTAGATATAAGGCCAAAATTAAAACCATTTAAAACCGTAAAAACCCCATAAAATTTATATCAAATATTAAAAACTATTAAAATTTCTATGCCAGTCCTGCACGAATAAATAGGTAAGTCTTCAACTTGCGGCGGAAGGTCCGAAGGTCAGGCAGTTGACGAAGTCCTGGGGGGAGTTCATTCCAGAGGGTGGGAGCCCCCACAGAGAAGGCCCTTCCCCTGGGGGCCACCAGCCGACATTGCTTGGCAGACGGCACCCTGAGAAGTCCCTCTCTGTGCGAGCGCACGGGTCGCTGGGAGGCATTCGGCAGCAGTAGGCGGTCCCGTAGGTGGTCCCGTAAGGTCCCGTAATTTACTTGATATAGAATTAGGAGGGTTATGATGTTTCCTAATAATGGATTCTTTCTTTTTTTCCAAAATTAATATTATTATTGATATTGATATTACTAGGAGAGCCTATGCCCAAGTTTGTGTTGTACACCAGTTATGCCCTTTCCTGGATCATGAGTTCTTGCACTCAATCACTCATGCCTAGGTCATCTTGTGTTTGGATTACTGCAATGTGCTCTACATATGTGACCCCTGAAGAATATTTGGAAGCTAAAGCTAGCACAGAATGCAGTCATGTGGATATGTAACACCACTGTTGAACAAGCTGCACTGATTACCAGCTTATTTCCAGGTCCCATTCAAGGTGCTGGTTATCACTTTTAAAGTGCTTTTTCGCATGGGCCCCAGGTTACCCTAGGAGTTATCTCATCCCAATGGGACTGGCCTGCTCAACTCATTCCAGCAGAAGGGGCATGCTACAGACATGATAATAATAACAGAGTTGGAAGGGACCTTGGAGGTCTTCTAGTCCAGCCCCTGCCCAGGCAGGAAACCCTACACCATCTCAGACAAACGGTTATCCAACATTTTCTTTAAAAAATTCCAGTGTTGGAGCATTTACAACTTCTGCAGGCAAGTTGTTCCACTGATTAATTGTTCTAACTGTCAGGAAATTTCTCTTAGTTCTAAGTTGCTTCTCTCCTTGATTAGTTTCCACCACCCATTGCTTCTTGTTCTACCCTCAGGTTCTTTGGAGAATACCCTCTTCTCTGTGGCAATTCCTGAGATATTGGAACACTGCTATCACGTCTCCCCTAGTCCTTCTTTTCATTAAACTAGGCATACCGAGTTCCTGCAACCGTTCTTCATATGTTTTAGCCTCCAGTCCCCTAATCATCTTTGTTGCTCTTCTCTGCACTCTTTCTAGAGTCTCAACATCTTTTTTACATCGTGGCGACCAAAACTGAATGCAATATTCCAAGCGTGGCCTTACCAAGGCATTATAAAGTGGTATTAACACTTCACGTGATCTTGATTCTATCCCTCTGTTTATGCGGCCCAGAACTGTGTTGGTGTTCTGTTTCCCTCCCCCCAATACTCCCAGCAAAGAGTCAGTCAGAGGCCTTCTTTTCTCCTTTTATTTACATAGATATATTTCCTGGCCACGTCTACACACAGGCCTGCCAAGTTTCTGGAGATAACGAGGAAATTATAGATAAGGCCAGAATTACTCACGAATATATTCTTCCCTCCATTGAGACAGTTAGCCCGCGCCAATTCATTGCTTTGTCCAAGACAAAAAACCAGGAAGTCCCGCCTCCTATTTATAGTCTCTGCAGATGTCACTGCATGACAATTATGACTTGGCTTTCCCCCAACCCTTCCGCTGCTGCGCACGCCGATCACGTCTGCGCAGTCTTGCATCACTCCAAAACTGTTCTTGGGGCGTTGCCAAATCAGAAGAAGGCTCCAGGGAATCAGGTCTTGCCGGCCCCTCCTTCTCCCTTTGAGTGGGTGCCAGGGAGGGAAAGGGCTCAAGAGAAACAGGGCTTGCCAGGTCTTCTCCCTCACTTTCTGAATCATCCGAGTCCAGGAGTCCGGGTCCAGGAACCTGGGTCACAACAGTTGGCTTTTTTGGCAGCTGCTGCACACTGCTGGCTCATATCTAAATGGTTGTCCACTAGGACTCCAAGATCCCTCTCACAGTTACTACTATTGAGCAAGGTACCACATATACAGTACCTGTGCATTTTGTTTTTTTGGCCTAAATGTAGAATCTTAGTTTTTTCACTGTTGAATTTCATTTTGTTAGATAGCACCCAATATTCTAATCTTTCAAGATCTTTCTTGAGCCTATCTTCTGGAGTGTTGGCTATTCCTGCCAGCTTGATGTCATCTGCAAATTTGATGAGTTCCCCATCTATCCCCTCGTCCAAGTCATTGATGAAGATGTTGAAGAGTACTGGGCCTAAAACAGAGCCTTGGGGTACTCCACTGCATACTTCCCTCCATGTGGATGTAGTTCCGTTGAGGACTACACGTTGAGTGTGGTTGGTCAGCCAGTTACGAATCCATCTGGTGGTGGTGCTGTCTAACCCACATTTTTCTACTTTATCTGGTAGTAGGTTATGATCTATTTTATCAAATGCTTTATTGAAGTCCAAGTAAATTATAGTATATTGTTATATAGTACATTACCAAGTAAATTATAGTACATTGCTGGTCAAGGAATTCCAACTGGCAGAGTCCAAGAGAAGGGCCTTTTCTGCATGGCTCCCACCCTCTGGAACATTGTGCCTATTGGAGTGAGATCTGTCCCCACCCTCTTGGTCTTCGTAACGAGCCTCAAAACCTGGTTCTGTTGATTGGCCTGGGACCCTGATGGGGGCATTCCATGCTGAAGATGGTTAATGGATTAAGAAGATCCCATCCCCATTGTACCTAATTTCTGTTAATTTTAATATTTAATTTTTTTTATGTTTTTCATTTTTGCTTTTATGACAGGTGCTTTTATTCACCACCCATTGCTTGATAGTGGGTTGGGTGACATACAAATTTAGTAAGCAAGCAAGCAAGCAAACAAACAAACAAACAACTATTGCCTTAAGATCTGATATTTCTCATTGTTGTTCTGGAAGTATTTTCCCAGTTAACATGGTAATACAAGAGACCCTTCTTTGTTTTTGGTGCACTATTTGTGCAATTTCCTGTAAAGGAAATGCAAAATACTGTATCTTTTTTGCACCATATGAAACATAGTAGCTGATTAGTTTGTTAGAACTGATCCATAGACATGGTAGAAGCAAGGATAGTTTGTAAGGA
Source organism: Ahaetulla prasina (assembly GCF_028640845.1). Taxonomy (NCBI): domain Eukaryota; kingdom Metazoa; phylum Chordata; class Lepidosauria; order Squamata; family Colubridae; genus Ahaetulla; species Ahaetulla prasina. The sequence continues at coordinate 52,464,135 of NC_080541.1, read as the reverse complement.
TAAAAATATATGGATATGTATTGTGAACAGTACTGACATAAATTATGTTTAGTTACATTTCCTTTTCTCCTATCTCCTGGTTTATTTTATACTGCTTAGTATGTGTTCATTTTTTTATTTTGCCTAATTTCACTTATCAGATAAAGGTGATAGGATGAAGGGTGTTCAGATATACAATATCCCTGACTACTTTTAGATTTATTTGTGATTACATTTTTTCCATTATACTGTACTTTAGGATTAGGTGATACAGTAATTCTCCATTTTACCCAATTACCCATGGGTGCAAGGGACTTTTGCTAATGCTGGTGTTGTTCTTATTATTATTCAAAAAAGAATTAGGGACTCTAGAGTAAGATTAAAAGCACTGTTTTGATTAAATTATAGATATGAACTCTCCTGGTTAGCCACATTAATTTTTCAATCATTTACAAATATGCACAATAAAAACCAATGCAACACAACAATAATACACATAAGACATTTTATACAAAGGCCTGCAATTATATATACATTGATACAAACGCAGTATTCATAATAATAGCCAGAATATCTCATTTGCTAATACAGACAACCACAGCAGTAAACATCTACCATAATTTACAAAAAGATGCCATCTGCTGTGCAAAGGTATAATCAGCAGGCTATTTCTATCAGAGTTGAATACTTTTTCTTCCTCATATTAATCTTTACCTTCCTTTCTTCAAAGTCCCCCAAAGAAATAGAAGTGACCCCAACATGAATTTGTATTTTACTCCATCTCAAGATTAAGGATATGATTGGGTTCATTTAAGAAGGGGAAAGGAATAATGTACCACATTCAGAAAGGTTTAGATATATTCAAGATAAGGGAGGACAAGCATCGGTTTAGCATTTGAAAATAAACAAAACTTATTGATGGTAATATTAACACATTCACCTTTTTATCATCTAATAGCTTCTGAGCACATTTCTTTTTATTTTCTAATTCATTTTTTACATTTTCCTCCTTGTCATCAAGTTCTTTGATCTTCTGATCTAATTCAGCTATTTTCTGAAAAATACAAATGCAAAAAAGAGTAATAGACTCTAATCAAAATGAAGTCTGATACCTTTGAACATTATCACTTCCATACAGTCATTGGTAAGGTCTCTCAAAACCTTAGCAACAGTTCTATCCAATGTTTCCACTACTGAACTTTATTCATCCATGGAGTCAGTCAGTTGCTCCCTCCAGATGGTAAAAGGAAAGACACAGAAACAAGCAGTGAACTAACTGACAATCCACTTTCATCTTCTCTTATCATTTCAATGTATGGGGTGGGGGACAAAACCTGCCAAAGTGTAAAGAAAATGATGAAGCCACCCCTCAGAATGCCTGAGGAAGACAGAGGAACCTGGCAAGTTATCATGGCTACAGGAAAGATGGGGAAAATCACTACAGCTGAGCAGATGGATTAGTGAAAAGTTCCCACCAGTAGAATGTCATTCACTCCACCACTTGGAGATATTGGCTGCAAAACTGAACTTACAATGTTTCCTCTGGAGTAAGATGAGCTAATAATTTAGCAGCTCAGATTCCTAGGCCCCAATCAAATCAAGAAGCCATGGAATACAGAGGGCGGCACTGATCTTAGTGATGGACATTTTAAATTAACAATTAAGTAATCAAACATAAAAAGTTTCACTCTTAGAATGATGATGCTTACATAATACTGGTTTTCACTAAAACATATGTACAAGTAAAAATAAACATGTACATTTGCTCCCACATTTCTAATAAGCCATTTGGTCTTTATCACATTGATTCTACTGAGTTTTGTTCCTTGGGGAAGAGCTGATAGTATTACTCACTGACATTAATGTGCCATTTTGAAAATATAATTATTTCAATCTCTTTTTTTGCATAGCACTGAAGCCATTATAGCCACAGAGAAGTTATTTTACATTTAATTCATATTGACATGTTGACTTATTCCAAATGCCAATTTGTGTTCAGTTATATTCTGTGAAGGAAATGCAAAAAAATTTAGCAAGGGAAGTATTATGGAGCAATATTTCAACATGTTATTTAACTTACCTCCATAAGTTCTTTGAGCACGTCTTTATTTTTTTCCAGTATTTCTGCTTGTTCAGCTGAAAGCTGCTCATATTTTCTTAATTTACTCTTCATCTTTTCCATTAATTTCTCATGCTCCTTTTTCTTTCTTTCTAACTCTGCTTGTAGTGCTTTAAGTCTTTTCTGTTTATAAAATAAAATGTTTATAAAACGTTTACTGAAGTACTTTAACAAAAAGGAGACATCCAAAAATAGACAGTCTGATTTTATCAAAAGTACATATCTGAGAGAGATATTGAATGAAAAAATTAATATTTACACACTATATTTTTAAGTGTACCACCACATTTTCAAGGTAATTTTAAAAGTCTTCAAGATGTATGCTTTCTAAAGAATTTCTTAAATGATGAATTCCTGTGAGCAAACTGGAATGATGGTAGAAAATGCAAAAAGACTTTGAATTACAAAGTTACTAGAAATATGGAAGTTGTAATTGAAACTGCATGATTCCTGGCAGAAAATATGCTACTATTATCATTACGTTGACAGCGTATTTCCTTTCCAAATTTCAGAAGAAAACAATTGCTTTTCAAAAAGTCATGTCTTTATAGCCAGCCTGCCACAATGTTTCTTTTCTGTTGGGATGCTGGATGGAATAGTAGGCAATAGAGGAAATTAGACACTTCAGGAACCTAGAGCATCCAAATGGAATGCTGTAATGATTCCAATATCCAAACTGAATCATTGTTGTTTTTTTCCCATCATCTTGATTTTTATCAGATGCCTATGAGACTTGCTGTCCTGTATTTAAATTCAAAGATGTCTTTAAATTAAAAAAGAAAAAAAATCCTCCTCTCTGTATAAATCATGTATCATTTTTTTACATATTATTAGATTGAGCCCTAGTGTAAAAATATGTTCTAGATAATCTCTTTCAAACTGAATAAATAGGGGATAGAGTGAAAAAAAGAGATGTACTAATGATTGCATTAATGGCTAAAAAAGAAAAATACAATTTGATCATATGGTCATCTAGGGATGATGGTTCCTCCCCTGCAAGGCAAGAAAAATAGACACCCAAGAAAACAGCTTTGTATAAGCTCTTCTTTAAAGTACTCTTAGTATAGTAAAATGATCTTAATGCTGTCTATGTATAGCTTAGCATTCATTCATCTTCCCATACATCATGCCATAAATTATACAGAAGAGGTTGTGTGAATATAATTTTTTTTAAAAATCTGTACTAATATTTTAAAAATTATTTTCCTTACCTGAGTCAGCTTCCAAGCACTTATTTCATCTCTAATTTGTTTTTTAATATTCTCTTCCAAATTCTATAACATAAATAGAACAATTGCAATCAATAGTAGACAAAAAAGTACAGAAACTACCACAAAATAAATAATCTGCAAATCAGATGAAAAGGGGTCAGTTGGATTGCTTTTTTAACTAGCCAGTTTAAGTATTCCATTAACATATGCTGTTTAAAGGCTGGCTGTAGCATTCTTAACTTTTGGGTCACTGTTTCTACATAGTTTTAATTATTAATACCATATTACAGGATTACTTTAATGAAGCATTCCAACTGATCCTTCTGCCACCCCCCCTATCCATGGATTATCCAAGCAGCGCACTGGAAAAGGTAAGTGATATTACACAGTGTCTCAATAATGCAAGTGCTAGAACTTTTTAATTCTATAAGAAGCATATTTTCAATTACAGAAATTTGAAATCATCAAAAACCTTAGTAAAATTCAACTATAAGTCACAGGAAATGTAACATATAATGATTACTTATGCTAGGTGCAGATTTTGACATCCTGTCAAAGTTGGATAAAGAATACAATCTACTTGTTCATTAGCAATGGATGTAAAAATCTACCGTGTTTTCCCGAAAATAAGACCCTGTCTTAGATTTTTTTTGAACCCTGAAATAAGCGCTTGGCCTTACTGCCATGTGCTCAAAAGCCCAATTGGGCTTATTATCAGGGAATGTCTTATTTTGGGGGAAACAGGGTATTTAGCTGCAAATATCTCTCTTGAATAGTGATGCTTGTCCCTAGGTTTGCAATAGAAAAGAATAATGCAATACAGTGCAATAGAAAAGAATAATGCAAAATATGGTTAAAAACATACTAGAAAAAGTGACTTGTGGAACTAGAAAAAAAAAATAACATATGAAGTTTTTCACAGAAATGAAATAAATATTACTGAAAACTTGTTTTTTTCCAGAAAAAATACTTTAAATACAAAATTGGATTAATGCAGTAATATTCTATTCTGTTCAATGTAATAATTTAATATCTTATAATTAAACTTAGTACAAATTCAGCAGTATTAAACAACCTTGAAACGTGATTTTTCTTTACCAATGCCTTCGTTCAGTTCCTCCAGTTTTGTTTTGGCATCGTCATAAGCCAACTCAGCAGCATAAAGGTCTTTATTTACTTTTTTTAAATGTTCTTCCAGCCTACGAATATTTTTCTGCAAAACCTGAATTTCTGATTGGTATCCCATTTTCCTTCTTGCACTGTTTAAAACACATTTAAAAACTTCTTACAATATTAGCAATTTTTCAATAGTTCAGTAGTTTAGAAAGGCTGCATATTTTGTTATGCTTTTATAAAGAAATGCCACAGCTTGCTTCATCTTTTATTATTGAGAGTTCACTGACATAATTCAAAATTATTTTTTAACATAAAAAGAGAATAAAACATTATTTACCATTATTAGTGTAAACATTATTTGTTGTGGAGAAATTAGAACATTCATCTTCAAATGCTAATCAGGCTGGACATGATTATTAATTGAATGGAAGAACTATAGGCTAAACTAGAAATTTATCTCTTTTTCAAATATTACACTAACTCCTCTGGTATAGAAGCAAAACTTGGGAACATTTTTCTTAGATAATGGTTTAGCAAATTAGTTGGTTTTTTATGATTTCTAGTTTGACATTTTGATATGATCACATCCCACTTGTTATGCCTAACATATTTCTCTAAAATCTAACAGCTCCATTTCTGTTACCTTGTTCTATGTTTCTTTATTAAGATATAAATATTATCCATACTATCCTTCTTCAACTGCCTTTTTTACACTTATATGTCTGTACATTCATTGTATTTTCCTTTATCTCACTGGTAATTTTCTGCATATAAATTAAATATATAATTAAATATATATTCAATAAAGTTCAACAGAAATCATCTAATCTCTCCAAATTAATTTATATACAGCTCAAATGTCTTCGGTGAGAATAAAAAGACTAAAAATAAAATACTGTTGAATTGGAGTTATTCAGAATGTAAATTTATTAGGTGTTAACACGGTGCCACTTACCTGTCTCTGAATTTGTACATAAATCCGGCATTTTCATTTTTAAGATATTGGATTTCATTTTGCAAATTAGTGAACTGTTGAAGATCATGTGCAAGCTTATCCTTCAGTTTTTGTAGATCAGATTCTTTATTGGATTTCTACAGATAGTATACATAGCATATAAATAATTATGAAAATACATAATTTAATATGGCATGAGTTGAATGGAAAACCCTTTTAAATACCGTATATACTCGAGTATAAGCCGAGTTTTTCAGCACATTTTTTGTGCTGAAAAACGTCCCCTCGGCTTATACTCGGGTCTATACGGCTTATACTCAAGTTTTTTTTTTTTTAAGCCCCTCGGCTTATACTCGAGTATATACGGCTTATACTCGAGGTTTTTTTTTTCTTTTTTTCACATTTTACCGGACTGAAGCCCTGCCGGTGCAGTGAGAGGGCGGGGCGGGGGAGCCGCCAGCCTTCTCAGCTGAGGGAGGGAGGGTTTCCCCAACCGGTAGGTGCCTCATTTCCCACCCTCGGCTTATACTCGAGTCCCCAGTTTACCCCAGTTTTTGGGGTAAAATTGGGGACCTCGGCTTATACTCGGATCGGCTTATATTCGAGTATATACGGTATATGAATTCTAAAACTTACTGAGCTTTCCATAATCTTCACTTCTTTGAGAAATTCATCCAGCAATTGTCTGTTTTCACTTTCTTGTCTTGAAATTTTCAACTTCAAACGCCTTTCCTAATATTAAAAATACATTATTTAATTAACATTGATTTGAAACAATATCATAAATGTATTTCATGGTAACATTATTATAGTCTTTTAAAAAATTCTATTGTCTGAAAAGCTTTTTAAAATCTGTATGTGCATATTTAGCTTCATTAGTAAAAGTGTGGGTATAAAAAGGAAAAACAAAAGATTAAGAGACTAGAAAAATATTCTTTAAAAATTAAGAACAATTGTTGCGTGATGGATCTTGAAGACAAATAAAAAGAAATTATCTAAGGATGTAAAAGGAACCTAATTATATTTATGTTAGTATTCAAAATATGAACCACTAAACCATATCTTCTATAAATATATAGAATCAACTTCAAAATTAATCTAAATTGCTAGCTGTCATTATATTTTATGCCGCGGTGTGGCTCAGGCTGTAAGAAGCCTGTTATTAAACACAGCTGCTTGCAATTACTGCAGGTTCTAGTCCCACCAAGCCCAAGGTTGACTCAGCCTTCCATCCTTTATAAGGTAGGTAAAATGAGGACCCAGATTGTTGGGGGGATAATAAGTTGACTTTGTATATAAATATACAAATAGAATGAGACTATTGCCTTACACAATGTAAGCCACCCTGAGTCTTCGAGAAGGGCGGGATATAAATGTAAATAAATAATAAATAAATAATAAACTTAACTATTATTTCTGTGAAGGATTTCCTTTCCTCAGTTTTGAATCTCTCACCATTTAGCTTTATTCGATGACCCCACTTCTTATAGATACTTTATTCATATATAATTTCTTTATATGAAACATAATGTTATACATCATCACAAAAATTATATGTGTATAAATCTCCTGATCCTGTCCTAAGCTGAAATGTTCCTGAAGTTATGAAGTTTCTCATGGAGAGTTGCTCAAGCTTCTTTGTTACTTTTATAACTCTTCTGGACCTTTCCTAGCTCTTCAAGGTCTGATATACCTTTGAAACACAGTTTATTTATTTATTTATTTATTTAATCAAATTTGTATACCGCCCTATCTCCCGAGGGACTCAGGGCGGTTCACAGGCAAATAAAAACATATAAATACAAATTAAGATCACAATTAAAAAACTTATTCTAAAGCCAAATTAATTAAAAATGATATAAATACTAAAACCAATTAAAATCAACCTAAATTTAAAATCTAGTCCAGTCCTGCGCAAATGAATAAATGTGTTTTAAGCTCACGACGGAAGGTTTGGAGGTCCGGAAGTTGACGAAGTCCTGGGGGGAGTTCGTTCCAGAGGTGGGAGCCCCACAGAAGGCCCTTCCCTGGGTGTCGCCAGACGACACTGCCTAGCTGACGGCACCCTGAGGAGTCCTCTCTGTGAGAGCGCACGGTCGGTGAGAGGTATTCGGTAGCAGCAGGCGGTCCCGTAAGTAACCCGGCCCTATGCCATGGGCGCTTTAAAGATGGTTACCAAAACCTTGAAGCGCACCGGAAGGCCACAGGTAGCCAGTGCAGTCTGCGCAGGATAGGTGTCACATGGAGCCACGGGGCTCCTCTATCACCCGCAGCCGCATTCTGAACTAACTGCAGTCTCCGGATGCCCTTCAAGGGGAGCCCCATGTAGAGAGCATTGCAGTAATCCAGGCGAGGCGTCACGAGGCGTGAGTGACCGTGCATAGGGCATCCCGGTCTAGAAAGGGCGCAACTGGCGCACCAGGCGAACCTGGTAAAAAGCTCTCCTGGAGACGGCCGTCAAATGATCTTCAAAAGACAGCCGTTCATCCAGGAGGACGCCCAAGTTGCGCACCCTCTCCATTGGGGCCAATGACTCGCCTCCAACAGTCAGCCGTGGACTCAGCTGACTGTACCGGGATGCCGGCATCCACAGCCACTCTGTCTTGGAGGGATTGAGCTTGAGCCTGTTTCTCCCCATCCAGACCCATACAGCTTCCAGACACCGGGACAGCACTTCGATAGCTTCGTTGGGGTGGCCCGGTGTGGAAAAGTACAGCTGGGTGTCATCCGCGTACAGCTGGTACCTCACACCGAAGCCACTGATGATCTCACCCAGCGGCTTCATATAGATGTTGAACAGAAGTGGCACCCCACAAGTGAGGCGCCTCGGAGCTGACCTCTGCCCCCCTGTCAACACCGTCTGCGACCGATCAGAGAGATAGGAGGAGAACCACCGATGAACGGTGCCTCCCACTCCCAACCCCTCCAACCGGCACAGCAGGATACCATGATCGATGGTATCAAAAGCCGCTGAGAGGTCTAATAGGACCAGGGCAGAGGAACAACCCCTATCCCTGGCCCTCCAGAGATCATCCACCAACGCGACCAAAGCCGTCTCAGTGCTGTAACCGGGCCGGAAACCGGACTGGAACGGGTCTAGATAGACAGTTTCCTCCAGGTGTAGAGGAAACTGATATGCCACCATACTCTCTACAACCTTCGCCACAAAGCAAAGGTTGGAGACCGGACGATAATTACCTAAAACAGCCGGGTCCAGGGAAGGCTTCTTGAGGAGGGGTCTCACCACCGCCTCTTTCAAGGCAGCCGGGAAGACTCCCTCCACCAAAGAAGCGCTCATAATTGCCTGGAGCCAGCCTCGTGTCACCTCCTGAGTGGCCAGCACCAACCAGGAGGGGCACGGGTCCAGTAAACATGTGGTGGCATTCAACCTACCCAACAACCTGTCCATGTCCTCGGGAGCCACAGGGTCAAACTCATCCCATACAATGTCACCAAGACCACCCTCAGACACCTCCCCTGAGTCACCGCAATTTTGGTCCAGACCGTCCCTTTGTTGAGCAATGTGAATGAGACAATATTATTGTGCTTATAGACAAACACCATGAAACACATCTGGTTTGCCACTGAGGAAGTGGAATGCTGGACTAGATAAATTTATCACTTGATACAAACATATGTTTGCACCTGTTTTGAATCCTGAATTGTCCTTGTTTTGTTTCACAGAAGAAAACTGACAAAGTGAGAAAAGATTCTTGTAAGTGAACTGGGGAGCTTTTCAGCTTTCTTTCCTCACGGAGCTCTTTCCTATATTACTCAGGTGAATTCTCTCAACTCTGCAGAGCAGGGAGAAACAGAAATAATTGTGTGTTGCTTCTCATTATTGATAGGCCATTTTAGCTAGCTGATTTCCACTCATAGGAACAGTTACAGTATCAATAAAAATTATATTAATATAAAAATTATAGAGGACTAAATGTATATTCCAGTAAACATTTACTGGGAAGTGTCATTAAATGGGATTAATTTCATAAATAAGTCTGTATTTTTAATTATCTGTTATATATAACAACTTAATGGCAACTATCATGAGGAAGGGTAAAACAAGGTTGATATTATCCCCACTAGAACCTGTTGGGATCCGTAGGCCCTAGTTGCTAAAACATGCTGGATACTGATGTTGGAATGTGCAAAATGGAATGTATGTGATTTTTAATTAAACATTTTCACTGCACTATGTAACACATCTATTAGTTGATTGCAAGTTGCCTAAGTTTTTTTAGGCAAGTTGCCTAAGCAGATGACACAACAGTGATTGGTCTCATTCAAGACAATGATGAATCTGCATACAGACAGGAGATTGAACAACTAGCCTTGTGGTGCAACCAGAACAATCTTGAACTAAAAACACTCAAAACCATAGAAATGGTGGTAGATTTTCGGAGAAACCCTCCTATATTACCACTTCTTACAATACTAGATAAACATAGTATCACAGTATCAAGCGTAGAGACCTTCAAGTTTCTAGGTTCTATCATATCTCAAGAGTTAAAATGGACATCTAGCATCAAAAACATCATCAAAAGCACAACAAAGAATGTTTTTTCTGCGCCAACTCAGAAAGCTCAAACTGCCCAAAGAGCTGCTGATACAGATCTACAAAGGAATTATTGAGTCTGTCATCTGCACCTCTATAACTGTCTGGTTTGGTTCCGCAACCCAACAAGACAGACACAGACTTCAGAGGATAATTAGAACTGCAGAAAAAACAATTACTACCAACCTGCCTTCCATTGAGGACCTGTATACTGCACGAGTCAAAAAGAGGGCTGAGAAAATATCTATAGACCCCTCATATCCTGGACATAAATTGTTTCAACTTCTACCCTCAAAATGACACTATAGGGCACTGCACACCAGAACAACAAGACACAAGGATAGTTTTTCCCTGAATGCCATTACTCTGCTAAACAACTAATTCTCACAATACTATCAAATTATTTACTAAGACTGTATTACTATTATTCTTCTCATCCTTCCTAGTACTTATCTCTTTCAACTTATGACTATAACCATGTTGCTTCTATCTTTACAATTTATATTGTTTTATTTGTTTCCTAATATGATTTGATTGCTTATTGGTAACCTATGATTATCACAAGTGTTGTATCTTATGATTCTTGATGAATGTATTTTATTTTTCTTTATATACAGAGAGCATATGCACCAAAGACAAATTCCTTTTGTGTCCAAACACACTTGGCCAGTAAAGAATTCTTTTCCATTCCATTCCATCTTAGTAGATACAATTGTAGTATTTCATGTGCTACTGTATTTTTGAAATTTTCATGCTTTGCACTTAATATTTAAAACTCACTTTATCACGCCAAGAATTTAAGTCAGCTTTTGTATCTGCTTCTTGCTTGATTAGTTCTTCAAGGCGATTTTCATTTTCCAGTATTTCCTCCCTCAATCTATGTATCTTGTTATTGAGGTCAGCATAAAACATGTCAGTTTCTTTTAACTCATCCCTAAAAAGCGGCAAGAATACATTATTTATTTCTCCAAATGAATTAAAGATCAAGTGAACATTTATTGTTATAATTGCAGTATCATCAATCTCCTTATAACTGCAGTTATCTTTATAACATTAGTAAATGTAGCAACAGTATTTTCTCAAGTTCTGATATCTAGCATTCATGTAAATTTCATTCGTTTCCATATGATTTACAGCCCACAGGTTTCTACAATCCTAGCTTGTCAGTCAATTGAGCCAACAAAATATTTTTGTAGCATAATAATGTTTAACATTATATATTAGAAGCTAATAAAAGAGAACAAGGAAACCAGCAGAGACATTGAGCTTGCTCACTATTTTATATTCTTAAAAGTGCCATAGAAATGTAGAAGGCAGAAGTATTTCCAGATCTCTAAATATCTGTCAATATTCTAGGAAGATAAATTAACTTCATACAATGGCTGGTAACCAATAGTTAGTGATTCTTCCTCCTTATTTTGTAGAGAATCCTACAAAATACAGTGGTAGGGTTTTTTTGCTATTGAAAAAAAACTGCAGCAAGAAAAGATAGGAAGAAAGGCCTGTTCCATTAGCAGGTCTTTATTGAAGGCCTGTTCCATTAGCAGGAATTTCCATTAGAGATCTGGAAATTCTGCTCCTAGTAGATAGGATCCCATCCAGACATTCATCAAAACTTCATTTTTACTATGGTGAGGAATTTCTGATTGTAAATTCCTTCTTTTGATAATCTTGAATGATATATAATTAAGGAGATCTTCTAGGCCAGTGGTTCTCAACCTGTGGGTCGGGACCCCGTTGGGGGTCGAATGACAATTTGCCAGGGGTCGCCTAAGACCATCAGAAATATGGGAAGTATACTTGCAAGTCGAAGAATCGCGCTCCAATGGTTGACTCCACAAGCCAGCTGCAGGCTCTTCAAATCGCTAGCCGAGTTCGGCTTCAGGCGCGATGAATTAAAAAAGAGAGAAATCTTTGCTCTGATGTCTCCCTCTCAAACCAGCTGCAATCACTCCCAATAGCTAGCCTACTCTGGCTTCAGGCACGATAAACATAATAAGGGAGGAGTCTCCGCTTTAATGCCTCCGTCCTCAAGGCAATCGCAAGCAGTTCAGATCGCTAGCCAATACGGCTTCAGGTGCGATAAATTCAAAATGAAAATAATTTTATGGTTGGGGTCGCCACATCGTGGGGAATAAATTCAAAATGAAAATAATTTTATGGTTGGGGTCGCCACATCGTGGGGAATTGTATTAAAGGGGTCGCCACATCGTGGGGAATTGTATTAAAGGGGTTGCAGCACTATAAAGGTTGAGAACCACTGTTCTAGGCACAACACTAATATTGTAATATCTCATAAACATAGAAGTTATGGTCCCAAGTCAAAAAACTGTTTTGTTGTAATTAGAAATATTACCTAAATTATGAGTGCTATCACTAATAAAATACACTTTTTTCTATATAATAACTAAGAATGCCCAAAACATTTGGTACACAAAGCAGTTTGTTTTGGCTGGTCCATGCTTGAAATTAAATATACATTTAAGATGTATTGGTTTAATGCGCTGAACAAGGAGGATGCAGGGGCCTTTCAGAGAAGGGGAAAAGCTAGGAAAAGCCAAAGACATCAGCTGTGGCAGATGAAGGAAGGGATGAAATGATAAGCCTGGTACATATTCTTCTTCTTTCTCTTCATCCCCTCAGTAGCAACCAACTTGAGATACTGGACTAACTTCCTTCCTCTCCCTTCAACTGCTGTCAATAACTCAGCATGACAAGATCTACCAGCCCACCTTCCTTATGCCCTTCTTCCCTCCTGCACAGAGTGCAAAATAGGTTTTTTTTAAACTTTTTTAAACTTCCAGAATCCATTCTTCATTCATTTCTGGCTACAAGAAAATTCCACAAGCTTTGCCTGTATCACATATTAGCTTAAAAACCTTAATTAATCCTTACCGATTACGTCTTCTCCTCCCTTTAGCAAAAGCTCTACTATTTCGCTTATTCTCTCATATCAACAATTTTTTGCCTAAAAAACCTTGCAGGGACTTGACCAGGCAGCCTCTGAGAATGTTGTGACCCAGACCCGAGTAGGTAGCAACAAACGCAGTCCTTAAGAAAAATACACTTTATTCAAACAGCTGGGAATTAGTTCATTCCCAGCGTCGTGTAACTCGAAATAAAACAAAGGCTTCACCAACAAACAAACATTCTTCGGACTGCCAAGGTCCTTTCTGATAAATGTCCAGAGCAGAAAATAGAGCAAAGAACTCAGCTGCAATGTTGCTTTCCGGCAAACTGAGACACCGGTGCTGGTCTCCTTTTAAACCTTATGGGAGGGGCCAATCATCTCTTGGCCCTACTCCTGAGGTGATCTCTCTGCTTGAGCTGCTCTTGCCTCTTGGCAGCTCTTCTCATGGGGGCATTAGGAACAGGCTCATCGCAGTCCGATTCTGTTGACAGCTCCACAGGCTTCTGATGGATCACGACACTATTCCCCACCGCAGGGCCCTTCCCCCGGGGAGGACGGGAATTGGTCAGGGAAGGCATTCACTACGGCAGGTGCACGCACAGAGGTTGCATCTTCCCAGGTGAAGTTCTCATGCCCATATCCCTTCCATGCAACGAGATGCTGGAACTGTCCTTTGAGCCACCAGGAGTGTTGTGTCTGCGTCCCCGAGCCAGGCCTGCTGCCAGAAAGTGACTTGGACAGTGAGGGGGAAGGGCGGTCAGGACTTACCTTGGGAGCACCGGCTTGCCTGGCTCAGCTTCAGGAGCCAGAAACAGGCCAGGTGGAAGAGATAATGAGGCCTCCATCCACTGACTCTTCCCCCCCAAGGCCACGCCTGCAGACCCAGCTGACGGCAATCAGGCTTGGTTTCGTAGGCAGGAGAGGAGGGAACAACAGAAGCAAGGGTGGAGCAGGCCTAGGAAGTGCTGAGTCATGGAGCCACACCCCACAGGATATAAAAGGCAGCTAGAGCTGCTGTGTCTCTTTGTAACAGGCAAATCCACTGAGTAAGAGCTGAAGTTTGTTTCTAGCTGACTCACCAGCATCGTGGAAGATAACAGAGGCTCTTGGCAGACACTGGCTATTTTACTGCCAGAGCTGATAGTGACGGCTAATTAAGCCATCCTTTGGACGGAGGCGAGGGAGGACAGAACAAGGAGTCCCGAATGCTGGCAACCTTGTACATGGGTGGTTCATCTCCATCATGTGGTGCCAGTTGGGGACAGTCAGGTTGGCGGAGTGGACAGGCGGGCCGCTGCGCTTTCTGTGTCAGAGCCCATAAATCCACTGGTTCCTGAACCGTAGAGAAAGGTTCTATAGGCAACACTGTCTGGAGTGGAAGCAGGTCTTCAATATGGGAATACTCCGGTTTACTCAAGAGCGCATCCGCCCTTTGACTATGACCACTGGGGCAGTTGTATGGCCGGTGCAGGGGCAATTGATCTGCCTCCTTCTCGCTGGAAACATCTGCAAAGTCTTCGAGGTCGGAAGGCAAGGACAACCCAGTTGGATCCTGCAGCTGGCCTGCGCAGACTTGGCAGATGTGGTCTACACATTGCAGGCTCGGAAAAGCAATGAAGTTCTGGGACCAATAGATCTGCGGGTCATGTGTCCGGAGCCAAGCCAAGCCCAAAACCACTGGAAACTGCAGGCCGGAGGTAATATAAAACTGAATGGCCTCCTCATGAGATCTGATGGTCATGCGTAAGGGTTGCGTGGTGGCCGTAATAGGCCAGACAGGAGCACCTGGCCATCAATGGTCTCCACAAGAATGGGAGGATCCACCGGACATTGAGGGATTAAATATTTGGCTGCAAACGCCACATCCATAAAGTTAATTGTAGCTCTGGAGTCCATCAAGGCGCAAGTTGAAATCCCCTGCTGATTATTGGGCAAAAAGACCTTTGCCGCCAAAAGCAGGTGTTGGGGGAGTCCGGGCTCTATGTCTGCTGGGCGTTCCTTGGTATTGGTGAGTGCCCAATCCAGAGTCTCCCCTAGATCGGGCTCAGGGCATTTCCCGACAAGGTTTTCTTTGGCTTTGGGGCAGGCACAGGAACCGGCTCCCCTCGTCGCTTCTGTGGGCAATAGGCAGCCATGTGCCCAGGTTCCCCACAATACAAGCACAACCCTCCTGAACGTCGTCTAGTTTTCTCAGTCACTGACCGATGGTGTCTGGCTGCGCCTAATTCCATGGCTTCACCTGTGGAGCCGGGGACTCCCGCCTGACTGGAACCACATGGGTCTCCTGGAGAGCATGTCGACTGGCCCGTCTCTGCAATTAGGCGTTGATCCTAAGGCACAGATGTACTAGCGCATCCTGCAACTCCTCTGATAAGCCATCTTGGAATGCATCCATAAGGGCTGCCTCATTCCAGGCTGAATCCTGGCTAAGCAGCCGAAACTCATTGATATACTCCTGCAGTGGGTTCCGGCCCTGCTTCAGGGTCTTCAGTCATCTGGTGGCAGTCTGCATGTAGATGGGGTCCTCATACATCAGTTGGAGATGATCACAAAACCCCCTGAAATCATCCAACAGAGGACTATCCTGCACCATCAGGGGCGTAGCCCAATAAGCTGCAGAGTCTGAAAGCAGGCTGAGTACAAACCCCACTTTATCCCTCAGTGGGAAAGTCCTCTCTTTTCAGGCTAATAAAAAGCTGGCATTGTCCTATAAAAGCAGGAAACATGGCTTGAGTACCATCAAACTTGTCTGGCATGGCAATATGAGCTCTTCTATGGGGAGAGAGAGAAGCTGGAGCTTGGAGCTGAGCCATCTGTGCAGTTAACAAAGCTACTTGCTGCTGAAGCTGTGCAGTCACAGCACAGAGCTCCTCCATTCTTAGAGGTTTGTTGACTACTTCTCCTTGTGGGCTGGAAAGCCATCTGTTGTGACCCAGACCTGAATAGGTAGCAACAAACACAGTCCTTAAGAAAAATACACTTTATTCAAACAGCTGGGAATTAGTTCATTCCCAGCATCATGTAACTCGAAATAAAACAAAGGCTTCACCAACAAACAAATATTCTTCGGTTATCACAAACCTGAGTTCAGTTTGGATAACTGCCAAGGTCCTTTCTGATAAATGTCCAGAGCAGAGAACAGAGCAAAGAACGTAGCTGCAACGTTGCTTTCCGGCAAACCGAGACACCGGTGCTGGTCTTCTTTTAAACCTTATGGGAGGGGCCAATCATCTCTTGGCCCTACTCCCGAGGTGACCTCTCTGCTTGAGCTGCTCTTGCCTCTTAGCAGCTCTTCGCACGCGGGCATTAGGAACAGGCTCATCGCAGTCCGATTCCATTGACAGCTCCGCAGGCTGCTGACGGATCATGACAGAGAATTGGACAACATTGAACAGAAGAATATAAATATTTTTTATATTTTATATTAAACACAAGATAGCTTTCAAAAAGAAACAAAATTTGTTATATTGGAACTCAGGTTTTCTATGTATAAATGGAAATTGCCTGAAGAATAATTATCTTAAAAAGTTAAAATATACTTACCTAAGGTGATTTAATGTAGTCTCATCAGCTTCTATTTGCTCAAACATATATAGTCTTTTTGTTTCACATTCTTCTTTTATTTCTTCATGCAACTTTTGCACTTCCAAATATTTCTGATGAACAGTATCATACTGAGCTTTTGCCTTTGAAAGAAACAGAAATTGATTTATAACATAAAACGAAAAGTATCATAAGGATTATGATAACAATTCTCAAGGACCATAAATCTGCATTTGTCATTCCTGCATCTTTCCCTAAAATAAACCAACTTAGTTTAATGGGAATTAAATCTACATAACATTGTACATGTATATAAAAGTTTCTTTAGGAAACTGTGGACACAGATACATTCACCCAGCTATTTTTTCCAAAAAGAAGCTAGAATCTTTCCCTTGGCCATAGAGAATAAAGATTATGATCCAATAATCTAATACTGGCTGTCCTCAACTTACAACAATTCATTTAGTGACCATTCAAAGTTACAATGGCACTGAAAAAAGTGACTTATGACTGGTTTTTACACTTATGACCATTGAAGCATCCTCATGATCATGTGATCAAAATTCAGACACATGGCAACTGGTTCATCTTTATGATGATTGCAGTGTCAATGGGGAAGCCAGATTCACTTAACAACCGTATTTCTAACTTAACAACTGCAGTGATTCACTGCCCTGTGTCAAGAAAGGTCACAAAACGGGGCAAAATTCACTTAACAAATGTCTCACTTAGCAACAGAAATTTTGGGCTCAATTGTGGTCATAAATCAAGAGTTAATTTATGCTAATCTACGGTAATGAAATTACCCAACATCACATTTTTATTTCACTAACATATTGTGAATTTATTATTTTAGTGTATTTCTCTGATAAGCATTAACTTCTTTTTATATTATTTTCTGAATCCCAAAATGCTTTTTTTTCCGGAATCATGATTTGGAGATAAGAAATCAAATAAATAATCCAATTGCTACCATCCAAAATAATATATATGAGTATAGCTGTAACATCAAACTTAAGAATTAAGAAATAATAATTTAACACGTTTAATTAATATTTGTTCAAACCTTTTTGCAAATAGTAACAAACAACACTAGTGCTAAAACAGCACTCATGCAATAACATTGTCCAACCAATACCACTATCACTTATAGCAATGCCAGATTTGCCAGATTTGTTGCATTTGTGTGATGACACTGAGATGCTCATGTTGTCATTTGTTCCCCTTTAACCTCTTCATAGACACTGATGGTATTATTTCTGGTACATCAATTTCTTTTTTCCCCTTACAGACATGACAGCTCAGAATCTCAGACATTTTCTATTTTTCCTTATTTGTTTACCTATGTAATCTTTACTACTTATTTTTCTCATATATTAAATATGGATATTTATGTAGATTACATGTTTCTTTTAACATACTGATGTTGTGATAATATAAATTTAAAGGGTTTATAAATTTTGGATGTGTGTGTGTGTGAGAGAGAGAGAGAGAATGTATGTGTATGCGAGTAAAGCACTAATACAATTTTATTCAAATGGTAATCCAATTAGTATGTACGTTCCAAATTAAGTAACTCCCACCGAATGCTAGGAGACATAGTCCTAAATTATGTTTTATTTTGCTTTGAATGGAGCCATTTCATAACAGTAATGTTTTTTTTTAATAGGATGACGCTAATAACAATAGAGCCAAAGCAACATTTTGTTCTAGAATTTTTCCAAGATTCCGAAACTCAAGAATTCCATGTGTTCAGATTCCAGACTGAACTTCAACCTTTAGGTTTAATATAACCAGGTTTCTAATCTAGCTATGAGAATCTAATAATGACGCTCACCTTTATTAAATCACTATTTGCATTTATTTGTTTGTTTCGCTGTGGTTGCCCATCTCACCATTGTGATTCTGGGCAGCAGAAAGAAAATTAAAAGCAGACAATAACAAAAGAACTCTATTAATTGAAAAAGAAATTACAACCACAATCTCATGTGCAAAGCAAAGGCTCCAATTACTATAAGGGAAACATTATATATCAAAGTCAAAACTCGAAAAGAATCAAGATAAAATCTACAGGTAACATTTTGATTTTTATAGGGATTTATTTTTTTATAAGAAAATCATGATTGGATATAAACAATACTATTATATTCTATTTTAAATTTAATCTCATATTAATAAATTGACAAAATCAAACCTGTACACTGGTATAATAAAATTGCATTTTGACTTCCTAAGAAATTATATGCTTATTTTTTATTTCAAAAGAAAAGAATGGGCATATGTGCTAAACATATGTTCATGTTTAGATATATAGCATTATTATTGGACACAGAAATTAAAATGCACATGGAATAAACAAAAAATAAAATATAATTAAAATATTGAACCCCCTTACCTCTTCAAATAATACTTTTACTTCTTTCATTGAATCATCTTCATGACATAGCTTTTCTTCCAGCAGAGGGCTGTATTTCTTCATAAAGTTTATCTGCTTCAGGATCACTGAATTGGCTCCCTCTATTTTTGTCAGTTGGTTTAGGGCATCCTGTAATTGCTCATTTTTTTCTTCAAAATGCCACTGTAATTCTATTATATCTTGCAAACATTTCTCCCATTCTGCAAAATATATAAGAAACTATTGCTTATAAGAAAATAACTATTGCTTTTAAGTTTAATTATGTAACAAGCTGCTAGATTCCAAAATATATGTATATTTCTCTTCAAAAGATAATTTTATATCAATCCATCTATAAAATAATGCTGTAATTACATTTTCTAAAGTAAAATAATGTCCATATTGTATAGTACTCTATGATACATTTTTTGAGCAATACAAATAAATAAGAAGCTAAAGAATTGATTATTTTCTGTTTCAATTGGTTAACTTTTTTTTCTGATATCGTTATTAACACAGATATAAAATTTTGAACATTCTCCCGGTGAAATAGTGAAGAAGTCTTACTTTGACCTAGTCATGCTCAATACTATTTGACAAATTCCCAATCTTTTTTTCTTGGGAGAAGGTTATTGAAAAAGTGATGGCAAATCAACCATATTCCAAAGGATACAATGATCTGAAACTTTTTCAGTGAGTATTCAGATTTTAGTTTCAAATTATGGGTTTATTGTGTTGTTACCTATGCAGAGTCTGTTACAATAGGGATAGGAAGGAAGGAAGGAAGGAAGGAAGGAAGGAAGGAAGGAAGGAAGGAAGGAAGGAAGGAAGGAAGGAAGGAAGGAAGGAAGAAGCATAATCTTATAAATCCATTAGAGTGTTGTTTACTTAGTGTGCTTTCTCTGTGGTCAACGCTCCAACTAATCACAAGAAAATGTCAATGGCCCCTATAGTCATAACTGAAGGAAAATGTCATATTAATTAAAAATGGGATTGTGCACAGTTGTTCACAGTATAACCATTCACTGCTCGTGACTTGTGATGAACTTGACAAGAGGGATATTAATATACTCTTATCAAATAGACTATAAAGAATATTAAGTTGCTAAATATGACATTTAAACAAAACAGAATTTCTGAACAAACAGCAAGGAGGTAGATGAAATAATGACGACCAATTAATGTTGATGAACAGAAAGGAAGGTACTGTGTACATCTCAAATTTCCTTGGAAGTAAAAACAGCACTATGAAGACATGGTTTGCACTAAAGTGTCACTTTAGTACCATAGTCATATAAATTTAATACTCACTTATGCAATTTTACCATAATTAAAATTTGGGTATTTATGATATATTTTAATGGTAATCGGATTTATTTCATTAGTATTTTCAAAATTCTACCACATATAATAAAACTCATGTGGGGTGCAAAAGAGATATCTTTAATCATGAAATCATCTTTAAAAGGCTCAAGGAACTATGCATGCTAGCAAGCTACCTCAGAGAGATCTTCGGTAAGTGAATTTGCAGTAATTTTTTTTAATTATATTTTTTTATATAACTTTGATTGGGATTTGGGATTGGGAATTGGGACTTTGACATACCAATCTAGCAAAGTGGACTCCCATATTTTCTGATGTCAGAATATACACATTCTAAGAACTGTTTTAGATTTGCTCAATGCTTGGAAAGAAGTCTACAAAGCCTTGAACACATTTTCACATTATGTGTGAGCATATTTATACATAAATATATTCCTTAAAGATTTTTGGAGATTATAATATTGATAGGATAATGTATAAAATACTATCAGTATCAACAGAAGAAATTATTTGTAGTTCAGAGCTGAACTGTGGGGTCTTTGGTGCTTTCTGATACTGGGTTGTTGTTTTGTAGATGTTTCATTACCAAGCTAGGTGATGATCCAGCACAGGGGTCTCCAACCTTGGTTCCTTTAAGACTTGTGGACTTCAACTCCCAGAGGAACTCTAGCACTATTGATGTTACTTAGTAATGAAGCATCTGCAATAAAACAACCAAGCTCAGAATGTTATCAGGATGTTGATTGTAAAGCAATAAGCAAATTTACCAGGGAAGATTGGCAATATCTCATGCTCACATTTTAATAAAACATAAAATTCAAATAACAGGAGTATACTGAACTTTGATCTTTTGGATATGATAGATTGGAATTTTTTAATTCAGTGGCTGAAATAATTATCCTCTCTCCTTGGACTATTATTTCATCACAGTTATTTCAAATGCTCCCCAAAAACACAATAACATTCTCATATCTTTTTTCTTCAGATGCTTTAAGATGGCACACATCTTAAAGCATCTGAATGGAGGGGGGAATTTTTTTTTTGTAAAACTTTTTGAATAATAAAAAAAAAAGATGGCACACAAATAAATACTTTTTTTTTAACATAGCTATTTGTTTTACCTTTTTGAACAGCTTTGGGAAGCTGTTGTAATCTCCAAAATGAGAGTTTATCTGAATTTAGGTATAGTTTTTTTCTATGTTGCTTCTCAAACTCTAAGGCTTCTTCAGCATCTTTACGCTCTTTTTCTAATCGTGAAATTAACTCGGTGACTTCTGCTACAACAGCAGAAGTTTTCTCCTTTAAAGACTGAATATCTTCAATTAAAAAACAAGTAGTATTATTGAGTGTAACAGCACAATTTGCCAAAATGCACAAATTAAGTTTCATTTTCATGTTATTATATAGCACAGTCCTAAAAACTAATGCACAAAGTTTCAAACTTCTACACAAACTGTGTATGTAAATCTATATACAACTTAGATTGTTCATGTGCTATCCTACATCAGAAGTAATAACAATAACATCTTAAAACACCAAAACCTTTGAATATTCAGAATTAATATAATTGTCATTAGCAGTCGTCTAATCAGAATAAAAGCAAAACATTGCTGTGATTAGGATCTTCACTAACATGAGCTCATATGAGAACATTGCCCACTTCTACCATCACATAATTTGAATGGAAAGGCTTGGCAGCTTTCTTTCAGCCAGTCTGATTGATAGAGAATAACAAAATGTGCCATTCACTTGGACAGGTTTAATTCAGAGGTGTTATTCAGAAGGTTCTGACCAGTTCTGGAGAACCAGTAGCGGAAATTTTGAATAGTTCAGAGAACCAGAAAATACCACCTCTGACTGGCCCCATCCTCATCTATTCTCTGCCTCTCTAGTCCCAGCTGATTGGGAGGAAATGGGGATTTTTTAAAAAATTTGAATTTATATCCTTCTCCGAAGACTCAGGGCGGTACAGTATCCTTCCCCTGGAGTGGGGTGGGAATGGAGATTTTACATTATCCCTTTCGTTTAAGAAAATACTGCCTGTCTCCAGATGTCTTGAATTCATATAGGCTTTGCTAATTCCAATTTAAACAAATAAAAATGAATTCCATCAATCATTGTTATGTGAATTATCTCTATCTTAAAGCAGTAAATCTTCAATTCAAGGTTTATTCAAAAATTTATGTAGAACAAAAAAAGATCTAAAAATCATTTTTTAAATATTAATTTAAGAATTTCAAGCTTTAACGTTCTATTTTTTAAAGTATTTATTTTCAACTCAGTCGCTTCAAAAAGACTGGAGGAGATAACAGGATGTGCTGCAATCATTTGTAAAATGCTGCTGAAAATATGCAGAATAAAGTGTAGAAAAATGTGTAAACATTTAAAATTTTATTTAGGGATGACAGAACACTATGTTTGGTATATTAGCTGGTGTAGGTTTCTTTGCTCTCAGAATATGAAAACCATCCTTTCTGGTAAACGCCAGTGGTGGTAAGCAGTGAGATTTCACTTTTTAAAGCACTGTAGATACATAGACCTGAATCTAAAGTAATGATTTCAACTTCCACTTTCACTGGACATGAAAAGGACATGATTCCTTGTCTCCTGCATGATAAAAACATGATTCTTTCTCTCCCTGCAATTTCCTTTGCCTCCTTGATAGATGGGACATTAAGGAATCAACATAGCATAGAAAGATAATCTTTTTCACTATTTTATTGGAAGTGTTTCAGTATTTTAAAATCTAAATTGTAAACTGAATTATACTGCAGCTCTCAAACATTCCCATTATTTCATGGTTCTCTGGAAATAATTACAATTAAACATAATTAATATTAAGAGAAAGCAATTAAATACTTAACTAATATTACTTTTCCAGTGCAATGCCTGCTCAGCCTTCACTTCAGTAGAGAATGATAAACAGATCTCTTCAGTCTCTTTGACAGTTTTAGCATCCAAATCCCTGGGAATATAGGTCAGCATTATAGTCTTGGATCTTCTTTCCTACACTGTATGTTACCATTATATTTTCTCTGTCCATCACTTTCAAAATGCTATTGGTTAGCTTCCTAATTCTCCATTTTCATCTCAATCCAAGGAAGTAATGGGCAATACACTTATATTTTGCTTATTTTAATGTAATAATAATAACAACAGAGTTGGAAGGGACCTTGGAGGTCTTCTAGTCCAGCCCCCTGCCCAGGCAGGAAACCCTACACCATTTCAGACAAATGGTTATCCAACATTTTCTTAAAAATTTCCAGTGTTGGAGCATTCACAACTTCTTCAGGCAAGTTGTTCCACTGATTAATTGTTCTAACTGTCAGGAAATTTCTCCTTAGTTCTAAGTTGCTTCTGTCCTTGATTAGTTTCCACCCATTGCTTCTTGTTCTACCCTCAGGTGCTTTGGAGAATAGTTTGACTCCCTCTTCTTTGTGGCAACCCCTGAGATATTGGAACACTGCTATCACGTCTCTCCTAGTCCTTCTTTTCATTAAACTAGACATACAAACTAGACATGTCTAGTTCAAAGTAAAACATTAATATCTGGCATGCTTAACAGTAAATAAAGACCCTGAAGTCTCAGCCCTGAAGAGTGGTTGCAGGAATTGGGTATGTGTAGTTTACTAGGGGTGACATGATAGCAGTGTTCCAATATTTAAGGGGCTGCCACAAAGAAGAGGGGGTCAGCCTATTTTCCAAAATGCCTAAAGACAGGATAAGAAGCAATGGATGGAAACTACTCAAACAGAGAATCTACCTAGAACTAAAGAGAAATTTCCTGACAGGTAGAACAATTAATCAGTGGAAAAACCTGCCCTCAGAAGTTGTGGATGCTCCAACGCTGGAAGTCTTTAAGAAAATCACTGTTTAAACCATCCTTTCAAAGACCATGTAACTTTGAATGGCCATTAATCAACTTGAGGACTACCTGCACAAAAAAAACTAGTAATAGTATTATAGTATATATATAATGAAATGAATTATTATTTTTATTAAAATCAATATTAGAACAAGGTTATTTTTTTTGTCCTAATAGCAGATCCTGACTTGGCCCAATTTTTCTGGTAATAACATTTTAAATTTAAAACATCAGAATGGTAACTGGCTGTTATTTCTCTTTATATTTTAGTTAGAAGAGTGTTTATAATAATTATTGAATCAAAACATGTAATTTTCTTACCATGGAAGTTTTCCCAAGTTATGCTGTGAACATAAATCAGATTTTCATTGAAACATTTCATTTTTTAGATTTTAGATTTTTCTGCATACATACATAACCATAACATTTTTCCCTTTCAGGGAACTAGCAACATTATGTAAAGTGCAAAAAAATAAGTATTTGTAAAATTAATGACAGAAATTAAGGGAACAGAAAAAAAAATAAAAGCTGACCTTCTAAACTACTTTTATATATTTGTTTCGCAATTCAAACTTAATTCATCATTCCTATTATCAAACTGTAGTCTAGCAGTTTAGGCATCAGGTTAGAAACCAGGATATTGTGAGCCTTAGGCATGAAAACTGGCTGGATGACTTTGGGCTAGTCATTCTTTCTCAGCCCAAATCATATAGCAGGACTATTGTTTTGGAAAAAACAGAAATAGTATTAGGTATGTTTGCCACTTAAAAATAATAGATAGGATTTTAAAAAATCTAAAAAATGTACTTCTTTTGTACTATCATTAACCTTTGCATTCATTTCGTTTGCAACAGTTTTTACCTTGTCAGTTTACAGCAAACAGTTCTTAAAATTCTCATTCCCACTGAACTTTATTTTTAAACTTTTCTTCATATATCTGACTCTCATTTTCATATAATAAAGGCATATCTTATGCGAAGACATTTTCACTTCTTTTGACACCTTCAGTTTTTAAATCAGAGCAGTTGCCTTCTTACTTGCATTTGCACATCCTAAAATTTTTCATTTCCCATTTTTAATAAAAATTCTACCAAAGGTATACAATTTCATTTACTAAATCTAATTCTTCATACATTCATTCAATTTCTCCTGTCATTGTTATTGAAAGCAGTTTTTCTTCTTTTCAGAAACATTATTTTCTCATATCATATACAACCCATTACCTTTTTATCAGCAACTCCATGTTTTAAATTTGCTCAGTCATATCATATTATTTCAATAAGAATAAGGTAAAGGTAAAGGTTCCCCTCGCACATACGTGCTAGTCGTTGCCGACTCTAGGGGGCGGTGCTCATCTCCGTTTCAAAGCCAAGGACCCAGCGCTATCTGAAGACGTCTCCGTGGTCATGTGGCTGGCATGACTCAATGCCAAATAAGAATACTGCTTATACAATACTGCTTATACAATACAATAAGAATACTGCTACATAAACACCCATTATGGACTAATCTTATGCAGATTACTCATTATGGACTAATCTTATACAGATTATGCAGATTTACTATAGCCTAATCTCCCCATATTTGCATTCACTCTTACTTTATAGAGGGGACCAATAACAGTATTATTTTGATATTTAGATTTAAAAAGTGCTTTACACATGTTAAAAAAGTTGCACAGCTACTTCATAAGTAAAGCATGCCTCTATTTTAAAATTTCTTCAATTATGTCATTTGCACCTTACCATTTTTCAAGAGTTCATTTATGTTGTTCCTTTTCATTGATCCTTTTCTTAGACATTAACATTTATAACATTCCTTTCACTTCTACTGTTTGACACGACATTTTCATTCCTTAAATACTTCTCAATCATTCCTTTACTTAGTATCCTACCAAACGGTTTCATTGTTTTATACCTTTAGTATCCTGGAGGCTCCTTCTCCATTATTCCCCACCTACTTTTAAAACATTATTTTCTTTTAATTGCTCTGCAGATGTGGCTCCCATCCTCTGGAACATCATGCCCCCCTCCTTGAGGTGGGATCCACATCCAGCCTTTTGGACTTCTGAAAAGCCTTTAAGACATGGCTGTATATTATGTATAATCTGACATATTTGCAGGGCACTATATTGGATATTGTTTTTGTCATAGTTATCTTATCATGCTTTTAGTAGCCCAGTCAACTGAAGTAAAGATTCTCATAGCCTTCCCTAACAAGTTTTATTGAAGAAATTCAAATAAAACTGACCCAGATGGAAAGTGTACACGGGGGTATTATCTACCCATTGGCCACCTCCAAAATGCCATATCCTCATTGGGGCTCCAATATTCAGTCTGTGTGACCATATAATTTATGAAGTATTAATATTTATCTTTAGAGCTTTACATGAAACCATGGTATCTGACATGTTCAAATGTCAGGCTATTTTTGAACATTCTCCTTTAAGTGATTCATTGACAGCAAAGAATGATGATGAAATGAGCCTCTTTGAAAGCAGCATTTTAGCTATGAAACATTTCCAGGAAAATCTGAAATGTCTATATTCTGATACATTTATTTATATCATGGCTTAATCAGTAGTGGGATTCAAATAATTTAACAACCGGTTCTCTGCCCTAATGATTTCTTCCAACAACCAGTTCACCAAACTGCTCAGAAAGTTAACAACCAGTTCTTCCGAAGTGGTGCAAACCGGCTGAATCCCACCACTGGGCTTAATTATTTCTGCAAATAATTCAAGGTGGTAAACATACCTAATATTCCTTCCTCCTCCTATTTTGCTGCAAAAAATATTTTACTTTCTCTAGATATTCTGATGTCCACTGTTAATTTTTTAATGGATATAGTAACTAAAACAATACAAATAAATATTACCTGCAAAAAAGGTTCTTCCAATTTCACTTCTAAATCTTGTATTAGATTAATGGCTTTATTAACACATGCAGCTGGAGTATTTACAGCAGCACAGCTACGTTGTTTGTTGGGAATGCCTATTGAAATATTTTCATTTATATCTTAAAAAAACAGAAA
The DNA here is from genome assembly GCF_028640845.1 of Ahaetulla prasina. Taxonomy (NCBI): domain Eukaryota; kingdom Metazoa; phylum Chordata; class Lepidosauria; order Squamata; family Colubridae; genus Ahaetulla; species Ahaetulla prasina. The sequence goes on along the minus strand of NC_080541.1, from coordinate 52,437,130 downwards.
ATTATACTTAAACATTGTTCATCTTTAAATACATTTGTGACATGTACAGGTCAAATTAGATGGCTCTACATTTACAGATTCTGCTTGCATTGTTTATTCATAATGCTAAACTACAGTCACTTTTTTGGTTTCAGTGATGTGCAAACTCATTCATTATGGTTTAGCATTATGTGTAAATCTGTTTATTATTACTTTGTTTAACAAATTAAGTTGACTTAATATCTATGAATACAGCCAATATAGGTTTTTCTCCCTTAAATACACCACATCATTTATCCCATGGCTAATTTCATAGAAATTGCCCCATGAAGGATTTTGGCCGTAAGCTCTTAACAATATTTATTTTATAAATTTTTAAAAGTTTAATTCCACAGTCCAATATTTTTTTATTTTATCTATTAAATTTGTATGTCGCCCAACTCTACCAAGGAACTACCTTCTATAGATAAAAGCAATTGAAGTTTAGGATTTGAATTAGGCTATGACATAAAAGACAATAAAAACTTTCCTCCCCAAATCATAGCCTCAGATTTGATCTTTAACTTCAGTTTCCAATTTAAATGTGCATATTCATAAACTATGAATACTACCCTTCCCCAATTTGAGGGTGGGATTAGGGAATAGTTAGCAGTGAATCAGACTGACTAGCGAATTCTGTGTATTGAAGTCCACACATCCAAACAGTACCCAGATTGTGAAGGCTATTATCATATATGCCAGTTAAGTATATTCATCCCATAATTGGTCATTAATTAAAAGACAAAATTATAATTGCCAGGTTAATGCAAGCAACGGTGCTAAATTATCTAGGGAATAATGTCAATATCATTCATTTGCTGATCAATGTATTGACTACATCTGTTACAGAATGCAATTTCTAATTTGTCCCTTCTGAAAGATTCCTTGATTTTCACAGTTTGGTATGGAGGAATCCATTTAGTTAATGGGGTTTGTTTTATTGCCAGGCAGAGATTATAGAAAAAGTCAATAAACAGGGAAGCAGAATTAGAAATAATGATCTCAAAAGACAAGTCCAAAAGAAAAATATGGAGAGTATACAAATGTATCAAAAGAAACGTTTTAAAGTAAACATGTTTTAGAAAATGCCGAGTTATATAAAGATGGAAAAATAAAACAAATACCTTCTGTTTTTTTACAGTTTTCCTTGGAACAGGAAGAAAGTAACTGTGCATCAGTCATTGTTATTCATAGCTTTTTGCAATCTAGTTTTTAAAAAGAAATAAAGATATAAAAAATACAGAAATTCATACTGTGTCAATTATACTTATTCCATTAATGAAAAATCAGCAGCTCATAACCAGGTCCTGAATACTCCAGGGAGATTCATCTATTTTTCCAGGTTGAAAAGTTGTTTTCAATGATTAAGTATATATGTTTTAGGAAAACAATGAGTTTCTTCAGGAATATTTATTGAGAGGATAGAGTAATCCCACTCTCAGCCCAATGTTTTATTTCTGAGGTGGAAAATAATAATGTTGCTGTACCCCAAATTAAGGAATAAAGGATTGTAAAAAAGGAGTTTTAGTGGGATTATTAATAAAGAAGACATTCTAATTCTGGGCGGGGGATCTTGCTCCCACAAGTGATTGCTCTGGAGCACCACAGTTGCATTGAGAGCTCTTGGCCATTCCCCACTTAAAGAGCTTTGCCTTAGTTCTGTCATGATTCTTTCTATTCAGGTAGTTCCATATTTTGGGACACAACTGCATTCCTGGAAGTGGTTTTCTTGGATCTGTGTGATTTGTCTGATTGTGGTTAGTAAAAGTTGCTAATCTTAATCATCATTCTTCACCTACATTGTAAGACTGTGGTATGTTATCCCAAATTGGTTCCCTAGACCTAAGCCCAGTAAGAGGTAGAGAATCTAATATTTTATATATTGGAAGATCTCTAGAAGTCGATTGCATGTTTATCTCATACTACTCTTGGACTGTCTGTTGGTGTCACCTGAGATCAGGAGGGGCAATGTTAAAAAGAATATGGAACCATGAGAACGGTATGGATTTAAGGGTTTCAGATATTACTCTTACTGTATCATTAAGGTGAATATCAATCTTGTTGGTATGAGAGTAAAATTTGTCCTTCCCAACACATACTTCTCCAGGAATCAAAATAGGTGTCTTTTGTAATATTGACTTTATCTAGATCAGGGGTGTCAAACTGGCGGCCACGGGCTGGATGCATCATGCACAGGCCATGCCTACCCCAGCTCCATGAATGGGAAAAACATTACGAAACATCACATGACGATTAGACGATGCAAGTTTGACACCCATGATAGAGGGTGGGATAGAGAAGGCTTTACATTCACCATTTGCCAATGATACTTAAGAAAATAACTATTCCCCTTTGCTACTACTAGCATCAGGCAACTAAATTGATCGATATTGTTAAGTTCGGGCAATGAAGAGGCAGGAGACGGTATAAGTGACAACAGCTCTTTAGTTTATTGTGGTCCCAGCAACAAACAACAAGCAAAACCCCTCTTTAAATACTGTTTTAGCTGGAGCTACAACCAATCAGCAACGTGCTTGTTCCCGCCCAAACTTCCCTCCTAAAGTTTAAATACATTACAAATATGGTAGGGACAAAATTAAACTTTTTCCTCTTATTAGCATTAATAAAAGACAGAGATGCTTTAGCTTTGTTTCCCTATCTCAACCCAGGGAATAAAAAGGTGTGCAGTTATGAGAGAGGGTGTATACTTTGCTCCTAGTACTATTTACCACCAGGTGGTCTCAGTTGTATGACTGTGATCTTAAGAGCCCACTCCAATTCTTAACTGAAAAGGACAGCTTAGTTTTGAATCAATTTCACTAAATTAAATTAAATTAAACTAAACTGGACTGAAAGTGACATTATTCCCCTTAGTTCAAGAGGACTATAGCAGATCTAAGCCATGGACTTAAAGTATGAAAATAAACATAGTGAAATTCATATTTGTAGTTTTAAAATATATGATATTTTCAAAATCCTGTTTTATAGCTGAACCTCAAGAAATGCATATATATTAATTGAGAGACAACTGTTTTATCAGTGCTTTATTTTCACTTTTAAACTTTCAAAGCAAAACAATTTGTTTTATAACAGCTGTTAGAAAAAGTTAAAAGTATATTTTGTATTTTCTTTTTCCTTCCATTCAACTGCATCCGATTCTTGGAGACTTCCTGGAGAAATCCCTGCAGTTTTCCTGGCAAAGGTTTTTCAAAAATGGTTTGCCATTGTCTCCTTCCTAGGGCTGAGGGACAGTGATTAGCCCAAGGTTTGACTTTAAGTGACTTTGTGCCTAAGGCTGGACTAGAATTCAGTCTTCTAGTTTTTAGCCTGATTTATACCAAACTGGTTCTCAAAGTTTCTTTTATTATTCACAAAATTTTTTTCCAAAAGATACAGTCATGTGAAAAAGAAAGTACACCCTCTTTGAGTTCTATGGTTTTATATATCAGGACATAGTAAAAATCATCTGGTCTTAACAGTTCTTAAAATTAGGTAAATACAACCTCAGATAAACAACAACGTATGCCATATTACACTATGTCATTATTTATATTACAAAAAGAAAGCCAAAATGGAGAAGCCATGCATGACAAACTAAGTACACCCTTACTGCTATAGGTATGAAAACACTAAGTAGCAACCAAGAGCTGCTAATCAAAAGCCCTTAATCAATTGATCATCAGCAAGTGACCCCTTATGATTCACTAGCTTGTAGAACTACCTTTAGCAGCAATAACTTGAAGTAATCATTTTCTGTATGACTTTATCAGTCTCTCACGTCATTGTGGAGGAATTTTGGCCCATTCGTCTTTACATTGCTTTTCATTGTGGGCAATTGTTTATGCAATCTTTTATGTACACTGAGAGCATATGCATGAAGACAAATTCCTTGTGTGTCCAATCACACTTGGCCAATAAAAAAATCTATTCTATTCTATTCTATTCTATTCAGATCCAGCCACAACATCTCAATCAGATTGAGACCCGGACTTTGCCTGGGCCATTGCAATAACCTTTATTCTTTTCTTTTTCAGCCATTCTGTTGTAGATTTGCTGGTGTGCATGAGGTCATTGTCCTATTGCACGACCCAATGTCAGCTGAGTTTTAGCTATCGGATGGATGGCCTCACATTTGACTCTAGAATACTTTGTTATACAAAGGAATTCTTGGTCGACTCAAAGCCTGAAAGGGCCCAGCTTCTGTAGCTGCAAAGCAAGCCCAAATCGTCACCCTGCCACCACTAGACTTTATGGTTGGTATGTTTGTACTGATATGCTTTTTTGGTTTTGCCAAACATGGCACTGTGGTAATATGGCCAAACATCTCCACTTGGGTCTCATCTGTCCATACGACAATGTTCTACAAGTCTTGTAATTTATTCAGATGCAATTTTGGAAACATAAGCTGTGCTGCCGTTTTTTTTTTTTAGAGAGCAGAGGCTTTCTTCTAAATAAACCATGCTTGTTTAGTCCTTTTCTAATTGTATTGTCATGAAATTTAACATTTAATGTGCTAACTGAGCCTGTAGAGTCTGAGATGCAACTCCTAGATTTTTTTGCAATTTCTCTGAGCATTGCATAGTCTGCCCTTGGGGTGAATTTGATGGGACATCTATTCCTGGGAAGATTGAAAGTGTCTTGAATAATTTCTACTTGTAAATAATCTTCCTCACTGTAGGATAGACTTTAAATTGTTTGGAAATGGCCTTATAATCCTTCCTAGTTGATGGGCAGCAACAGTTTCTCTAAGATCACCGCTGATAACTTTCCTCTTTGGAATTGTGTTAACACACCCACCCCACAATGTTGGAGACTAACAAACTCTTAAAACTTCAGCTTTTATAGAGGTAGTCATACTTACTGATGATCAATTGATCAAAGGCACTTCATTAGCAGCACTTGGCTGTTACTTAGCCTCTTCATACTTATGAAAGCAGTAAGGGTATACTTAGTTTTTCATACATAGTTTTTCTCCATTTTTACTTTCTTTTTATAAATTAAGTGATGACATTGTGTAATATGTCATGCATTGTTGTTCATCTGAGCTTGAATTTACCTACTTTTAAGAACTGCAAATTATCGATGATTTTTACTATGTCCTGATACATAAAACCATATAACTCAAAGAAAGTGGATTTTTTCATCAATGGACATCTTCATCAATTACTTGGGCAATAGGATAGATGGGGAACTCATCAAATTTGCAGGTGACACCAAGCTGGCAGGAATAGCCAACACTCCAGAAGATAGGCTTAAGATACAGAAGGATCTTGACAGACTTGAACATTGGGCGCTATCTAACAAAATGAAATTCAATGGTGAAAAAAGGTTCTACATTTAGCAAGAAAAAAACCCACAAAGGTACAGTCTATGTGGTACTTCGCACAATAGTAGGAACTGTGAGAGGGATATTGGAGTCCTAGTGGACAACCATTTAGATATGAGCCAGCAGTATGCAGCAGCTGCCAAAAAGCCAACACAGTTCTAGGCTGCATAAATAGAGAGATAGAATCAAGATCACATGAAGTGTTAACACCACTTTATAATGCCTTGTAAAAAAGGCCACACTTGGAATATTTTGGTTGCCACAATGTAAAAAAGATGTTGAGACTCTAGAAAGAGTGCAGAGAAGAGCAACAAAGATGATTAGGGGACTGGAGGCTAAAACATATGAAGAATGGTTGCAGGAACTGAGTATGTCTATTTTAATGAAAAGAAGGACTAGGGAAGACATGATAACAGCGTTCCAATATCACAAAGAAGAGGAATCAAGCTATTTGTCAAAGCACCTGAGGGTAGGACAAGAATAGCAGTGTTCCAATATTTCAGGGGAAAAGGGAGTCGGGCTGTTCTCCAAAGCACCTGAGGGTAGAACAAGAAGCAATAGGTGGAAACTGATCAAGGAAAGAAGCAACTTAGAACTAAGGAGAAATTTCCTGACAGTTAGAACAATTAATAAGTGGAACGACTTGCCTGCAGAAGTTGTGAATGCTCCAACACTGGAAATTTTTAAGAAAATGTTGGATAACCATCTGACTGAGATGGTGTAGGGTTTCCTGCCTGGGCAGGGGGTTGGACTAGAAGGCCTCCAAGGTTCCTTCCAACTCTGTTGTTATATTATATTATATTATATTATATTATATTATATTATATTATATTATATTATATTATATTATATTATATTATATTATATTATATTATATTATATTATATTATATTAATTATATTATATTATATTATATTACATTACATTACATTACATTACATTACATTACATTACATTATATATTACATGACTGTGGATGAGGCCCAAAGTATTTGATTTAGAAAACAACTTTCTAAATAAATTTAGAATTTATCAGAAGCAAAGTTATAAAAATACTAAGATGAAATTATTAACTAAGTAATCATGCTGTAGTTAAGAGTACTGTATTCCATCATATTACAATAATATGCTAGCTGCACTTAGAACAGATGGAGACATGGTTATATTCCTTCATTTCCATTTTGTCCTGTCCTCTACGTTTTCCTGCTGTAATCAGTTGGGGAAAGAAATCTAAATTCAACCAAGTGATTGGTCTGAATTCCTCCTAGGTTGGAAGGCTATTAAAAATGATTGGTATGCAGCAATCCATTTTTAAGGCTTTTCAAAAGTACACTCTGGCAATGAGGGCTGAGAGATATATGAAATAACCATTTCAAATTATTTTCAGGTGCTGCTGCTATATAGTCCTAACAACAGTGTAATGCTGGTTTTACATATATTCCTTTAGTTATTGTTTTTTCCATTGCACCTTTCTTGATCTAAGTTGCTTGGCTAGGGTCCTGATAGGAGCCTGCTATATTGGGGGTGGCTGAGTAGAGAAGATCTCCATCCCAGACTACACACCATCTTGGTTTTTAGCTTTTCTATTTAATTTTTCTAATTTTAATTGTTTTGTAGCACTTTTTAACTTTTTATCATATTATAAGCCACGCTGAGTAACTGCAGCGGTAAGAAAGAAATTTAATAAACAAATAAAGGCAATCTAGCTTGAATTACTAAAGCTTTGTTCTATGACCACTCTTCTTGTTTACAGAAGAGCTGATTGACACTTTAATAACTTTAATAAATCAACCAAAACTTGTAGAGCAAACAGAAATCTATTAACCCACTGGTCTGCTGTTTAAATATACTGATTAAACATCCATCCATTTTAGTTGGCCTAACCACATATATAAGCATACGATTCCTTTCTATAGACATATATACTGATTTGCAGAGTGGACACATTAGTTTTGGATTTGTTAAATGACCAAACAGAAAATAAGCATATCTTTTATCTTTATTTAAATGTAGCAGGTAAAATATTTCAGCATTTTATCAGAAAATAGGATTGCACTTATATCTGACAAAAGACTAAGAAAACATAAAAGAGCATTTTTAAAATGCATTTTCATTTTGTGTTAGAATATTTTAACCAAATGTTTTGCTTTAACTTATGTCAATTTTTCATTATATTTTAACTATTTTATCCTCTATTTTTAAGCAACAAAACAAAAAAGTATATAAAATAATTTTGCTTAAGTATATTGTCTTTATTTCAGTATGTCTAATTACTTTGATTTTATACTTTCTGCCAATAATTAGGAATGTAGCAATGTGGGTTTTTTCCAAACATATGGAACAATTAAACTACGTTTCAACGTGCAGTTACTATGGAAACTAGAATATCTTAAGTGGTACAAATTAAAATGCCCTTTTTGCATCAATATGCTTATTTTTTAAAAATGTGAATGTTTACAAAAATGTTAAAAAAATATCTAGAGGACAAAATTACTATGGGCATATTTTTCATGCATGTGAAGATTTTTTTTTTAATTTGCATTTATATCCCGCCCTTCTCCGAAGACTCAGGGCGGCTTACACTATGTTAGCAATAGTCTTCATCCTATTTGTATATTTATTTATATTTGTTTGGAAGACAATATAATCAATTATTTAAAAAAAATAAAAATAAAATCTGCAATGGGCAGTTAAAAAGTTAGGATGTTGTAAAAATTAACCTGGACAGATGTGTAATATAGCACAAAATGTCTGACAGTGTTTCAAGTCCAATTCAATTTGATTTTGAAGGATGATTCTTAACCTTTAAAAGGCAACATTATGCATATATAACAATAATTCTCATTAGCTAGAAATCACTTTAATGGAATTAATGTAAAATTACAGTAAACTATTATGAAGTATGAAAACCTCCAATTTTATATAATAACGGCACAGAAAACATTTGCTGTCATCCTCTTGCAATTGCTGGTTTTCCTCACAAAATCTAATTCCTTCATTCCCGCACTACAGCCGCGATGCAGGACCGAAAGCCTAGGCGTACTGAACAAACTTCGGTATATTTCAACTCAGCACCCTAGTCGCGGCTGCCATTTTTATTTTTTTGACCATATTCTAATAACGCCCCTGATGACAAGTTAAGGAGACAAGGAGTACGACCTATCGCGTTATAAAACCATGATCCAAAAGGAACTCGACTCCGCCTCCCGGGAAGAAACGGTCAAATGGGTTCGAATATCCTGGATGTCGGCCAATAGAAGAAATAAAACAGGAAGTAGGGCGGAGCTTTAGGAGCGCAGCGCCCCTCCTCCAAGTCCCACCCAGCAGGGCTCCTGGTTGGGAACACGTGCGGGCTTCTGCTCATTTCCCGCCACAACAGTCACGTGAGCACCGCTCGCCAATTCTGGCGGTCCCCGGGCCCCGCCCCATCCACCTCTACTAGCCAGGAGCCGGGTTCTAATCTTTGGCCTGCTATGCCTCAAGGGTAGCCGGCTTCGCCGTCACCAGCTTCCTGCTCTTGCCGCGATGACACTCACCGGCCACGATTCGCTTTTGGCGCTTGTACTTTTAGGCTCGGCCTTGCCATTCCCTTTTTTCGGCTGCCCGCGTTGCGTGCTCTAGTCCGGAGTTCGTTATTCCTGTCTCCATGACAACAACGGCTGCACGCTTCGAGGAAGCTTGTGCTGCCCCGCAGCAACACTCCTCCCCCAGCATCCCACCCGCCGCCGCGGCCGCGGCCGTAGTTAGCACAACCCCAGCCTCGGATGGGCGGGCAGGATGCAGGCACAGCAGCGCTCCTTGGCGTTTCTCTGCTCGAAGCAATCGTGGACCAGGAAAGGCGGGGTGTTTCCTAGCGCTGTCATTCGGCGAAGCTTTAAAATAATGGAAGTTTTGGGATTTTCATAATCTGAATATCCTACCGATTATCCTCATTGATTTTTTAAAAGAATCGTAGAGCCCCCCCCCCGCTTTTTTTAATGTAGATTTTATAATATAGGTCAACCTTCCTCAGCTTGGCTTCTTGGCTCCAAATACGTTGGAACTGGAATTCTTAGAATCCAGGTTCCACATACCTACCGGTATACACATTTCATTACATGCATACTTTTATGCCAAGATGTAGAGTGTGTATACACACACACACACACACACACGTGTGACTGGGAGCTACATAGAATAACTTGGTAATTGAAAGGAAACAACACGCAGAATTGCACAATATATTATTTCGACATTTCAAAAGCAGCTGCTGAATGAAATGTATTTTGTGTTGATGAGTTGGCTCCACTATTAGAAGGTAGAACTCCTTGGTGAGGCAAATAAGTTTATATTTGTATTCTACTAATCCTTTCAACTATTTTCTTTTTCAAGCAGATTAAACTGTTGGCATTTTGCATCACAAGTTCTTACTTTTTGCTAAATACAGATTTATCCCCTCCTGCTGTCCCCATGCAACTGGTATTTGGAAGCACACTGCCTACACTCCAGAAGTAACACTGAGCCTTCAAAACTAATTGCCTTAGATGGCTCCTCTGAATTTATCATTTCCCCTATTAAAGCCATCTGAGTTAGTGCTTATCTCCATGTTTGTGATATTTACAATATCAGCCCAATTTAACAATACTTTGCATTAGAAAATCCCAACTCTGTATGTCTAGTCTACATATCAAAATGCTTGTACAATTTTTTTTGCAACTTCTTCAGTAATTTGTCAAAAAGCAGTGTTGCAGCATGGCAAATGCACAGGGAATTATTAAGCCTAATTATAGTAATTATAATAATTTCTATAATACAACCTTATCTAAGCAAGAAATTTTAAAATCCTGTCCTTGTCAATTATCACACTCGCTATCCCTATCCCATGTAAAAATTTAAATGTAACCGCCAGCCAGTAAATGGAGCCTTATTCCTTCCTACCTTAAAGGAAAAAGCATAGATCAAAAATTTGGTTAAGGCTAGGTAGAAGAAATAATCTTGGTCAAATTCCTCCCTGCTCCAAACAATTAAAGCTCTTTTGCAGTCTATAAAGCAATGGGGCTCATCTTCTCACATGAAATAAAGCTTAAAAAGTAAAAAGGAGAAAATACCTATTGCAAACTACTTCCCTTCACCACTCTTCGTCATAAAGCTCAAATCCTCAAAATCTTGCTGCCTGATAGAACCACTTTTAGAAATTATGGTTTTATAAATATTTATAAAAATATCACCGGCTATGGCAAACCTCCTTCCCAGGCTGAAGGTAATCAACAACTGGCAGATGACCTGAATGAGTTTTACTGCAGGTTTGAAAGGAAACTACAGCCACCTATCTCCACAACCCCCATCTCGGACACACCAACAACAGCCAAGCCTCCTACAACTGACCCCATTTCATTGGGTTCACAACCCCTAGTGATTACAGAAAAGGAAGTGCAGGACCTATTTCACAGACAAAAGCCAGGAAAAGCTCCAGGCCCAGACAAGATAACTCCTTCTTGCTTAAAAGTCTGTGCTGACCAATTGGCTCCCATCTTCACCCATATTTTCAATAAATCACTAGAGATGTGTTATGTTCCTTCTTGCTTCAAATGCTCTACCATCATCCCAGTGCCGAAGAAGCCCACCATCAAGGAACTGAATGACTACAGACCAGTTGCTTTAACATCTGTAGTCATGAAAACCTTTGAAAGGCTAGTGCTTTCCTACCTGAAAACCATCACGGATCCGCTGTTAGACCCCTTGCAATTTGCATACCGAGCAAATAGATCAACAGATGATGCTGTTAATATGGCTCTGCACTACATCCTACAACATCTTGAGTCTCCAAAGACCTATGCAAGGGTCCTTTTTGTAGACTTTAGTTCAGCATTCAATACCATCATTCCAGACATTCTTCTAACTAAGCTAAACCAGCTACAGGTACCGGAACAGACTTGTAAGTGGATCACAAGCTTCCTAACAAACAGGAAGCAGCAGGTGAAGCTAAGCAAGATCACATCAAATACCTGTACAATTAGCACAGGGGCCTCCCAAGGCTGTGTGCTCTCCCCACTTCTCTCTGTATACCAATGACTGCATCTCCAATGATCCATCTGTTAAGCTACTGAAGTTCGCAGATGACACAACAGTGATTGGTCTCATTCGAGACAATGACGAATCCGCATATAGACAAGAGGTCGAACGACTAGCCTTGTGGTGCAACCAAAACAATCTGGAACTGAACACACTCAAAACCGTAGAAATGGTGGTAGACTTTAGGAGAAACCCTTCCATACTTCCACCTCTCACAATACTTGACAACACAGTATCAACAGTAGAAACCTTCAAATTTCTGGGTTCTATCATCGCAAGATCTCAAATGGACAGATAACATCAAAAACATCATTAAAAAAGGACAACAAAGAATGTTCTTTCTGCGCCAACTCAGTAAGCTCAAACTGCCCAAGGAGCTGCTGATCCAATTCTACAGAGGAATTATTGAGTCTGTCATTTGCACCTCTATAACTGTCTGGTTCGGTTCTGCAACCCAACAAGAAAAACACAGACTTCAGAGGATAATTAGAACTGCAGAAAAAATAATTGCTACCAACCTGCCTTCCATTGAGGACCTGTATACTGCACGAATCAAGAAGAGGGCCGTGAAAATATTTGCAGATCCCTCACATCCTGGACATAAACTGTTTCAACTCCTACCCTCAAAACGACGCTATAGAGCACTGCACACCAGAACAACTAGACACAAGAACAGTTTTTTCCCGAAGGCCATCACTCTGCTAAACAAATAATTCCCTCAACACTGTCAGACTATTTACTGAATCTGCACTACTATTAATCTTCTCATAGTTCCAATCACCAATCTCTTTCCACTTATGACTGTATGACTATAACTTGTTGCTGGCAATCTTTATGATTTATATTGATATATTGACCATCAATTGTGTTGTAAATGTTGTACCTTGATGAACGTATCTTTTCTTTTATGTACACAGAGCATATGCACCAAGACAAATTCCTTGTGTGTCCAATCACACTTGACCAATAAAATTCTATTCTATTCTATTCTATTCTATTCTATTCTATTCTATTCTATTCTATATTTATAGATCAAAATAGTGCATGATACTTAACAAAATTCTTAACAGATTGTTAATAAATTATTTAATCAAAATTAAACTAACAGAATATGCTTTCTGTATTTATTACTATATAGCATAGTATTAATGATTATTTGTTCAAATATATAAACAATAATTTCCTAAATATTTTAGTCTATTTCATAGAAAAAAATATAAAATTTTGGTTGATTTGTTTGCATGTATATAAAATTCTTACATATGTACCTACTCACCCACTCATACGTACATTATTTATACTCTCATACATATATTCACACAAACTTTATAAGAACTAGAAGTGCAGTATCTCCCCTTCAGTTCTAAAAAGCTTTCTTCACTCAAACCTGTTCCTCAAATAACCATACCAGCTGTAAGAATGGGGTGCATTTAGCTGCTGCCAGGTAATTTCCAATAATCATAACAAATTATATAGGACAGAAGCAGTCCATTTTCATTACAACAGCTGCCATTTACTCAAGCTATTTTGCACATATATGATAGTTACTTAACTCATTCTCTCAGGTGGAGAAAAATTGGCACATAGGCATATATGGCCTAGTATGCTGTGCAAAATTTAAAATTACATAAAATTGCTAAACCACTGAAATTTTTCATATTGGCTCAACAGATGGCATACAATAAGATTTTCTATTTGGAGACACAAGTATTGAAACATAACTGTCTGCAGAACAGTTTTCTGATAGCAAATCTAGAGTCTTAAAAGGAGTGTAATAAATTCAAAAGCAAATAAAGTACATTGTGTCAGTAATACACTTTCTAAAAACAATATTCCACTGTAGAAAAAAAATAATAGTGATATTTACGCTAAGGAAATAGCTATAATAACCTACATCTGGCATTTGGATTCCATAAATTTGCATTTATCATCGTGGCATTTTTGATGTTATATGAATATCATCTGTTGTTATAATCTGCTTTTCATCAAAAAAGAAACACAGATATCTTCATTTATAATCCACACATATCTAAATGAAGCAGAGCTAGACAGAAAACTCATATTGGTTAGTGCTTTTTGATAGAAAAGCTGTATAATTTTATTTATTTATACTTCATATTTCTTAACTGCCTATCTTCCTTGAAGAGGGGCTCTGGGTGGTATACAATATCAATAAAATTAAATATTAATATGTTTCTTCTATAATATTTTCCAGTTACAGCGATTCTATCATAGTTCCCACTACCAATCTGGGTCAATTATGTATCGATAAATAATAAAACAGCTTGTAAAAATGTTTCAGGGGAAAATAGACTTTTGTTACAGATAATATTAATAAAATTTCAAATATCAATCTATTTTCTTTCCCTAAATACAAGATAGAAATGATACAATCAAAATCTGTTTTATTCATATCCTACCTAGAGATACATTTTTTATTGTATTCTATATGATACATATTTTCTCAATTTCATATTTTTTTTATTTTATTTTTTGGTTTACATTTATATCCCGCCCTTCTCCGAAGACTCAGGGCGGCTTACAGTGTGTAAGGCAATAGTCTCATTCTATTTGTATATTTACAAAGTCAACTTATTGCCCCCCCAACAATCTGGGTCCTCATTTTACCTACCTTATAAAGGATGGAAGGCTGAGTCAACCTTGGACCTGGTGGGACTAGAACCTGCAGTAATTGCAGACAGCTGTGTTTTAATAACAGGCTTCTTACAGCCTGAGCCACACCGCGGCCCTTATGGGTATTGTTTTGCAAATGTCAAAACCCAAAACCACCTACCTTATCTGGAACTCTGTGATTGTTGAGGGAAGGACAATTTGGAGTAAAGAGACATCTTGTGCAGAAAATATGAATTTTATATTCCCCCCAAAGCCCTTCTTTGCTCTAAAATGTCTCATCCCAAACTATTTCTTTAAAAAAAAACCTTGTCAGGACTTATTTAAGCAATGTGTCCTTTAGGGAGTTCTTTAGTACTCACAAGGCAGTTTACTGAATACTGTAGTAAATACTGGTATCATATGGAATAAAGGGGTTTTAGATATATGAAAAACATTAGCAAATCATAGTAGATCAGTTATTTCACTGAAAAATAACTTTTTTATTGGACACTAATATTTATAATCATTAGCTATGCCTTCATAGGCAATATGTACCCTGCTTTACTAGAAAAGTATGATTTTACCATGTTGAGCACAAGAACCTTGAAATATTCTATGTACTGAAAATATATTGGGAATAAATTATAGTGGTTAATATATTATCACTCTAATCATTAGAGCAGTATAATGCTTGTTCTTACGAAGATAGCAGGCAGGCACAAATAGGAATAACAAGCACTGAAATATGTATAATAAATAATTTATAGAGGTGGCAGGCATTTTTAATGGAAAATTACCAGACAAAAAAATGCTTAAGCACTCCTAATTTAACTTTTGAAAACACCCTTGTCAAATTCAGATGAGGAAAAACTCAGCTAGAAAGAAAATGGATTCAGTAGCCTCCCTGTATGTGATACTCCACCATATTTTTTTAAAAAAAATATTCTATCTTTAAATTTTGTTATAAATAAGATAGTGAATATGTCTAATACTTCTTCCTCTTCCTATTTTCCCCACAACAACCATCCTGTGAGAGGTGAATTGGGCTGAGAGTGATTAGTCCAAAGTCATTCAACCAGCTTTCATGCCTAAGGCATGACTAGAACTCACAATCTCCTGGTTTCTAGTCTGCCCTAAGCATTAGACCAAACTAATTTTAGTATCCATGCAATAGATGACTAGATGTTGTATTACAATTATACATAGTGCAAAACCATATTCTGCAGGTTTTAAATATTTGCATTAACTGAAGAACATTATTGCAAATTTTCACATGGCAGAATATAATTTAGCACCCAATAAATTAAAGAAAGACAATAATAAGAAAGACAGCTAATTTTCAGTTGCAGCTCTAATCAGTACCAATATTTAAACCTTTTTGTCATTTAATGGCTATTTCACCTTTTGTCCACTGAGTGAAAGTTTATTGATAGCCTTGTGCTTAAAACCTATTCCAAAATGGTTTAATGCATGTAATATTACCACAATTTTTATCCTCCTGAGGAATGAAGGTAAGTTAAAGATTTATCAGTATGATGGGCATATCACTGATACTCACTTATACAGTTGTTGCAACAGGCACTTGACTGTTAATTTTCTGTTCTCTTAATGAGTATTTTATTCTAAACTTAACAATAATATGATAATCTGTATTTGCCATTAACTGTCTGGTTTCAATTGGCTTGCCTTCTCTGATGTCATAAAAAAACATTTGCAAGCCTTATCCTAGAGCACCTTAGTACTTCAAGGAAATCTTAGAATATGAATGTCAAAATCTGTGACCAGTCTATGTGAAATTGAACCCCTTCAACTATGTCAGTACTCCATGAGTTTTTGAAATATACTGTTAGTACAGATCAGCTCAGTGATCTTGGAACATTTCGATGAAAACAGATAGACAACATGCTGTGCCTATATATGTGGTGGGTTTAACTGATGCATCAGTATTTCAGCTATATAATCTTAAAATTCATAAATGAACATGAGCAGTAAGCAGAATAAAATGGTTATAAATATTGTATCAGTATAATACAGATTTTGTACTATCATGAAAAATATCCTATTTTCTAATACTTTTTTCAATGATTGTTTTTCCTAGTATATTGAATACTTGAATACTTATACACACACACACACTCCTTATATTCATATCTATTATTTGAATCATTTTCTATAGGGCCGGAACAATTAATAAATGGTTACTGACACAAAAGCAGTGACTAACAGACTTAAAATTGGATGAAAATATCAAAGCTGGAAATGATACCCTTTTTCCAGTTGAACCAGTCCCTACTCTGTTGCTACTGCCCAGGGTCTTTAAGAGATGCAGGAGAATTATGTCTGCCTTTTTATCCCATGAAACTGATGGCACGGATGAAGATAGCATGAGGCAAAAGCCTCCCTCATGTTTATAATGGAAACCTCCTCCACACTATCTAGTTTAATGAAAAGAAGGACTAGGGGAGACATGATAGCAGTGTTCCAATATCTCAGGGGTTGCCACAAAGAAGAGGGAGTCAAACTATTCTCCAAAGCACCTGAGGGTAGAACAAGAAGCAATGGGTGGAAACTGATCCAGGAGAGAAGCAACTTAGAACTAAGGAGAAATTTCCTGACAGTCAGAACAATTAATGAGTGGAACAATTTGCCTGCAGAAGTTGTGAATGCTCCAACACTGGAAATTTTTAAGATGTTGGATAACCATTTGTCTGAAGTGATGTAAGGTTTCCTGCCTGGGCAGGGGGTTGGACTAGAAGACCTCCAAGGTCCCTTCCAACTCTGTTATTATTATTTCTATATTTAACCTTATTTAGTTAAATAGTAAGAACTGATTATTTCAAATAGTCCTTACCAATCCTTGGCAAGTATGTGGACTGATTTTGCTGTGTTTTCAACCAATTTATTAAATCCTTATTTTCACAACTTTCATTTAAGCTCTAACTCAGTTTTAGTTTTAGCAGCTAAAGGCAAAACCACAGTCCATTCACAATGCATGTTATTAAGACAGTATTTACGGTATTCAGATTTTTCTTAGTATCGCTTTAGAATAATTTTCCAAACCTAGGAAATCTGCACAAGTGTTAACTTCAGCTTTTTCAGAATGACTAGATTAGCTAGGGAATCCTGAGATTTATTAGAGAAGACAGGAAATTTCTGGACAATGTAGAAGGATGTCTGCAAATGAATACAAAAAGTATTCTGTAGAAAGGGAGGTCTGGCAGCATGTAACTTAGACCAAGACACAGTGTATGTCCCTAGAACTGAGCAATCAATTTCAGATCCTATTCTGAGAAAATGATTTCCAGACAGCATTCTAGGGATGGGAAGGGGAGAAACCTGGGCTGCTACAAGAATAAGGTATCCAATTATGCTCCTAAGAGAAAAGGCATGTGGATGGATCTGTTACACAAAGTAACAGATTCAGTTGTCTTCATGCCAGACACAATGTGAAGAGAAGTGTGTTGCCTCCCATATGCTAAGGTTAAGATGTATAGAGAGGCTGATACAACAAATAAAATCTGTTGATCACTATTCCTTTCTTTTATGTTAGAAAGGAGGGGTCTGGAAGGAGCCTGGAAACATATTGAAGGATTACAAGCTATGGTAGGAAGGCAAAATAGTTTGGAGTACAGGTGGTGTTTTTATCCGTATTTCCAATTCAACTCAAGGACATTACTCAATGAAAGAATAAAAGATTCTGGAGGTGAACTATTGGTTCAAGGGATGGTATTACTAGGAAAACTGTGCTGTACACCACTCACTCACACACATAAGTGGTTTAGTAAGCTTATTAATATTCCCCAGCAATTCTCTTCACCAAAAACCCTGAACTATCCAAATTAAGTCCAGCCACAAGCAAACCAATGCTAGTCCACAAAGCAATGGCCAATGAGTCCGCAAGGCACTTGAAAGTTTCCCAAACAAGACAAAAACCCCAGGCAAAATTAAATCCACAAGACAAGTGGATTCATGAGGCAAGAAAAATCCAGAGTTCACAAGGTACGATCCAAGGTGAAGGCATCAATCCAAATCAAGGCAGGAATCACAACCAGGAAACATGCAGCTAGGAAATGAAACACGTTCTCAGCATCGTCTCCATCTGTCTGCTGTGCTAAATAGCCAGCTTTTGGTGCAGTCCATCAAGAGGGATGAGGATGTCTTTTTACAAGTAATCAAGCTGATCTTCACTGTCCCTGCTTTTTCTCTGCCCTATGTGTTCTCAGATCAGGTGCACAAGGTAGTTCCTCCTACTCATCACTAACCATCTGAAGCCTCAGGGTTGTGCTGCTGCAGCTGTGCTTCAGCCAAATCACTCTCAGCCAGCTGCCTGGAGCCATTGACCAATTCCCCTTCTGATATGTCTAGGAGTGGGAGTCACCACAAAAACTTTGGATTCCTGGATTGTGGTCTACACTATACAGGATTAAGTGAGAGACAGTCTGCCACTTAGAAAGATTAGGTATGTGTTTGGAAGATAATTTCCTGAGGTCATTTGGCAAACTTTAAATTAAATCTGGAGGTGGAGAGAGAACCACATTCAATACATACCCGTAAGCCCCAAGGAAATAAACCTTGCAACAAGGAAGTGATAAAAAGGAAGGAGTGCTGAGTAATCTGCAGAATATACAACAAGTAACCCTAAGAAAGCTAATTTATTAACAGACTTATGTTTGGTATGGCAGAAAAATTGTATGAGCAATTTAAGAGTTAACATTACTGAAGAGCAAATGACCATTCCTCCTCAGCCAAATTCTATGAGATTATTATAAATAAAGCAAAAAAATAGTTAGGTGTTGTGCTTTACATCTTTAAGTCACATCTGTTTAATCTTGTATAATATTTCATCTTATTTTAGCAATAAAATATTAGCTTACATAATACATAGTTGTTTAGAAAGATATAATGAAAAACTAATGCTAAAGAAAAGATAGTTTAGCTATAATTAATAAGTAATTTACTCTATGATTATGTATGAACGAATGTAAATCTAATTTGGGAAAAGAAATGAGCAATGAACCATTACTCAGTAGTGAGAAAAAGGAAAGTAAGAGAAAGAAATTTAAAATAATGTTACGTTGATTTTGTTTGGTACAAGAGGTGGTTTGGGAAAACTGATAGGTTTTCAAAATTTTATTATTGTGCCCTACGACAAGACCATTCCTGAAATCCTTGCGCTGCGTTTTCATCTTGCCAATCTTGAAGAGCCGATATAATGTATCTTTTATTTCTGAACTGCAATACACTATTCAATATAATAATTTCTTCAGAAAATTAACTTGCACCTTCCCATCCTTAAATCAAGAAAATGTTTGCCTTTGAAATGTAAATAATGCAGCTTCATAAAATTTCTTCTCTGAAACAATTTTTCAGTTTCTCTTGTCACATTTTGAATCATATTGAATCAATAAAATAGAAGAAAGGTACAGCATTTTGAAGATAACAGTCTGAATTAACATAGTTAAATGTAAAGGTCAACCTCTATTTAATATTAATTCAAATATGAGGAATCCCCAATGTAACAAATTGGTTATAGTATAAAAATAATTTTCAATATTAAAAATAAGCCACATTTCTGAATTTTAAACAAATGCCAAGTGGATTTTATTATGTATCAGGAGGTCAGGTAAAGCATGTTTGAAATTACATCAGCAGCTTATACGTTGAGTTGATGGCAAGACAGACATGTGATCTCAACCAGCCTAAGATAAATGGCATTATACTATTCTTGACTAATGGAAATGTTTTTAGGGCAATTTGAAAGTAACTAAAGTGCCATAAAAATGTATGTGCTCAATCTTTTACTAGCATTCTGCCAAGGGCTGCAATAGCTTCTAGTACACCAGGTATATACTTGGAAGGATGTATATCTAGAAGTAAATCTGCATAATTGCTCAATCAGTAAATGTTGTCAATCAAATTATGTGCATATTTTGCTAATATGGTTGGGGCAAAATATAAACCATGAAGCAGATTTTTTTTTCTTCTGGTTGCTTTTAATAATTATGAGTTAGCACAAATAATGATGGCATTATTGCTGAAAACCGCAGAAAAAAATAATTCTGAAATACAAATGAATGGACAAGACACAGCCAGGAGCTGTAAAAGTAATACTATCTTAATGGATATGAACATTCTCTCACCTCCCTCTATTACCCAAGTTTTTTAAATTAGTGAATGTAACCTAATAACCAGTTGTTTGAATGATTAACCTATACAACCTACAGTTCACAAACCTTTATTACCTGCTGTATATCGTCTTACAAAGTATCTTACAGTTTTCTTATCCTTTTGTAATCTCAAAATTTTAGGAAAAGAATTATATAATGGAAGCAATGAATGTTAGATCATTGCTTCCTATTTTAAAAGTATTATTGCTGATATAAATGGTTATTGACAAATACATTGAAGTAATAGAGTTTTAAAATACTTAATTTATTCGTTCCGTTCAACACTTTTATAGTACTTATTAACAATAAGCCCTATGAGGTTTTAAACCATAAAATACAAAATATGCAAGATAGATATAATATTGAAAACAATTATAAAATAAAAATCACTTAAAAACTAATCTATGCAGGCACTATTATGCATTAGTTGTGCTGTAGTGATAAAATATAACTACAAATATTTCTCATTTCAGTTCTGATACACTAATTCACTTCGAATAATAATTCCTGAATTAATGGTTTATGAAGGTGGATGAACTGTCAGATTCAAAAATTCCTCTGTTATCTCATACTAGTTTCTTTGCAAAGAACCTCATGGCTTAAGCTACAATTTCCTGCTATATTTAAACTAACGCTCAGATTAATGTCAGTTGGAAACCTCAGAAGATTTATATTCCAGATTAGTCTATGTGTAAATATTTTGCGGCAGATAGATGGTGAAGAAATGGAGGTAGTGACAGATTTTATTTTCCTGGGCTCCAAGATCACCGCAGATGGGGACTGCAGCCAAGAAATTAAAAGATGCTTGCTCCTGGGGAGGAAAGCTATGGCAAATCTAGACAGCGTACTAAAAAGCAGAGATATCACCCTGCCAACAAAAGTGCGTATAGTCAAAGCTATGGTTTTCCCAGTTGCAATGTATGGCTGTGAAGGTTGGACCATAAGAAAGGCTGAGCGCCAAAGAATTGAGGCCTTTGAACTATGGTGCTGGAGAAGACTTCTGCAAGTCCCTTGGACTACAAGGCGAACAAACAAGTCAGTTCTAGAGGAGATCAACCCTGACTGCTCTTTAGAAGGCCAGATCCTGAAGATGAAACTGAAATACTTTGGCCACCTAATGAGAAAGAAGGACTCACTGGAGAAGAGCCTAATGCTGGGAAAGATTGAGGGCAAAAGAAGGGGACGACAGAGAACGAGGTGGCTGGATGGAGTCACTGAAGCAGTAGGCATGAGTTTAAATGGACTCCAGAGGATGGTAGAGGACAGGAAGGCCTGGAGGAATGTTGTCCATGGGGTCGCTATGGGTTGGACACGACTTCGCAACTAACAACAACAAAAATATTTTGCACAATAATTATGTGCACAATAATTATACAATTATCCCAAAAGATTATGAAAAAGAAAGAAAAGAAAGCAGCAATGTTATCGACAGTAGAAATATATAAGGAAATCCACAAATATTAAGACTAGGAATTTCTTTTTTTTGTAGCAATAGGAATGACATTCTAATTTCTTTTTATTATCTGTTCTTTGATATCTCAAGTAATCTTACAGGTGTATGCTACTAAACCAAGCTTGACATCAATAATACAATTATGTTATCTCCAAAATAATGTAATATTTAGTTCATTAACTAGATTGCTTAGCCAATTAATATTTAGAATATTGATTAAACAAAGAATGCTGAATGTAATTGTGTCTCTTCTACAAATTCACTTCATCAAGGGACTTTGACCTGGTCATAAATGTCATAAATGTCACCTTGCTCCTCCATACAAGGGAGCCATAGCAGACAGAAGACATGATGAATGTATTGGCTGTTGAGATATAAAAAGGTTATAGAAAAAGAAATAATTGAAGGACATAGTTGAGTTTCAGCAGAGGTACAGGGTTGCATAAATAGTCAACTTTTACTGATTTATTTTTATTTTATTGACGTAATTGATTGATCTCATGTATCATGATTCTGGATGGCATACAAACTAATTATTTCAGAAACTTTCAAAAAAATAAAAAATATTATAAAAGCTAAGAGACAGCATTAGATTATAAACAATGGAGCTACCTTATCAAATTACTATTCCCTTTCAACCCCCAGGATTGGTTACATAATCAGATATTAAGGGACTTTCAGAAGATCAGAGAGATGTAGCAAATCTCACCTTAGGCAGATGATGTTCCATAGGGAGTACCATGGCAGAAAAGCCTCGTCTTCTGGGTCCTTACAGAATTAATTCTAACAGATGGAATTCGCAACCTCCTTCTTATGCCAGACCTGGCAAGTGGGCAGAAATAATTGGGAAGAGGCAGCCCCTCAAAACTTTGTGAACTCTCAAATTTCTTCTTTGTGTTATGTATTCAAAATGGACAGTGATTAATATGTCTGTCTGTGTGTGTGTATGTGTGTTTGTGTGTGTGTAATGGTGTAGATATATATGTATACAGCATGTGTGTTATGTACGTGAATGGGTAGATATATACTTCTTTTTGAGAGCAGGCAACAATTTCATTTTTAATGTGTGCCAGTGTACTCCCAATAAAAACTGACAATAACATTTATCTTAATCTTAAATAACGCAACATCATGCCACGAAGAGCTTTAAAAGTCAAAACCAACACTTTGAATTAGACTGGCAACCAACGCAGCTCGTAGAGCAGATATATGTGTGCTGCTCTAGGAGCACATATAACTTCCTGTGCCACCTAATTCTGTAGCAGCTGGAGCTTCTGGATACTTTCCAAGGGCAGTCCCATGTAGAGCACATTACAGTAGCCCATCTGGCAGGTGACCAAAGCATGAGCAACCATGAGTAGAACAATAAATACAATCATTAATTTTAAAGTATTTTAGTCCTTTTGATTAAAACTTATGTACTAAAATTAGAAGTGAAAGACATAAAGTTACCTAAATTACCATCTCCTCTATTAGAATTCCAGTTATAGCATTAGTGTCATTGTTCAGTGCTTAACTGAGCATTACTGAATCTGCAAAACAAAATTTAAAAAATCAGACCAGCCTTCACAGTTGTACTCCACTGAAATCAGTGCCCCAGCCCATTTGTCACATTCCCATAATTGCCAAACATCATTATTCTGGATTTCTCTTGTGGACTTTGTTAAAATCGACATAACTCCATAGCATTGCTACTGCTGCTACTATTGCTTTAATAATCATTACATTGCTTTCAGAGTTTACTTTCTCTTGAGAGCTCAAAGAATCATATATGGGGTATGGGTATGTATCCCCTCCTCCCACTATATTCCCAAACAGCAAAGTTATATTGGACAAGACAGAAAATCTGCTTGGCTCATGCTTACCTAACCATCTCTTAAGCAGAATAAATTTACACAGGGCTTTCTCTGATCCTGGCCCAAGACAGTAGCTTCTATATCTATACTATTTTATTTTCTAACTAGAACATGCATCAATGTTAAAAATGGCAGAGTATTTTGAATCTAAAACGTTCCCAATTTTGTTAACAAAAATGTTAACAAAATCTAGGTTTTCTTTGTTAAATAAGATCGATTTGGCTGATCTCTCAATTAACAGCGGCCAGATTCTTTATTGCCTGCAACAATACAGCGAATCTTCAGAATGTATCGGGACCCAGACATAACTGCGGAAGCGATGCAAGTTTCAGCGCTTGGTAAGGAGCGAATAGCGACTGGAAAAGGCGACACATGCAGGAAGGAAGTACCCTCCAATCGTTGAAGATTCAACTCATTCTAAGAGGAGGGAAAAAAAGTTTGGGGATCTTCTAACGCTGACAAAGTCTGGTGATTCATATCGCGAACTTATCCGGGAGAGAAGGGAAGGTGTAACTTGTCTCTGTTCATTGAAGCGGAGGCGGGCGGGGGCGGGGTTGGCTCTTCTATAGTTTTCTAATAACTGGACGAGTATATAGAGCAATGGCAATATAAGCCATCTGCTGCCGACAGCCGTGTTCCTAAGCTCCGCACCTGGTCACGGAGAACGCAAGGCAGCAGGCGGCGGTGGTGGGTGGAGGGCGGATCCACCCGTCACGCCCCCTCCTTTCGGCGTTCGGTGCCGTAGGGAGTTAAGACTGGGAGGGGGCAAGCAGGTGAGGGTGGTCAGACCTGGCTTACCCGGCTCCCCTGGGTTTGCTGGAGACGAATACGATGGAAGAGCATCCGACATCTCTTGCTGAGGGGGGGCTCGCCCCCACATGGAACTTGGGACCGGCCCGGGTGGGATGAACTGCTGGCCAAAAAACAAAACAAAACACACCCTTCCTTTCTGTTAGCTCCCACACACAAGACCCGGCATACAAACGAGTCGCTTTAAAACGAAAAAAAACACACACCGCACTCGTAACAAACACAAACGCAGC
The DNA here is from genome assembly GCF_028640845.1 of Ahaetulla prasina. Taxonomy (NCBI): domain Eukaryota; kingdom Metazoa; phylum Chordata; class Lepidosauria; order Squamata; family Colubridae; genus Ahaetulla; species Ahaetulla prasina. The sequence continues at coordinate 52,412,603 of NC_080541.1, read as the reverse complement.
GCTCGGGCGTATTGCACATTGGGACATGTAGTCTTGGCTTTAACGATTTCCCCCTATTTGTAAAACGAACAGGGCAGCGGGGAGGGAGATAGGAGTGGGTTGAAGAGAGGGTCTTCACAAGCTCTCGCGAGATCTGTGGCAGGCCTTTTCTTTCCTCTGCGTCTCGTGCGGTTTGCTCGCGAGCTCGGCCGCCTCGGCTGGGATGTTTTTGTGCAGTCGCCATTCCCTTATGTGACGTCATAGTGCATTGTTGTGACTTGCGTAGCGGAGCATCCCTCAAACTGTCAGCTGTGTCGCCGCCGCCGCTGCTACTGCGGGAGTGCGAGCCCGAGACGGCCCAACCCTCCACCGCCCTGTCGCTCCCACGCCCCTCCCGCAGGGGTTCTAGAACTCCACGTCACCGTATCATTGTCTGTGCGGGACCCTCGGGCTCCCCCTCCTTCCCCCCGCCCCGTCCCTGCACGTTCCATTCCGCCCCCGCCCCCCTCGAATCATCTCAATGAGATGCAAACATGAAAGACAAGAGGAAGAAGAAGGACCGCACCTGGGCCGAGGCTGCCCGCCTGGTAGGTGCGACCCGAGGCTTTGTGCGTGCGGCGGGGCCGGCCCGTCCGCCCGGCTGGCTGCTGTTCCCGGGGCGAGTCGGGGAGGCGCCTAGTGCAGCCCACTCCCGACCCGAGCTCTTTGCATTGTTGCAGTCGGTAGGGGATGCTGGAGTGACCGTGCGGAGCTGCGCGTGGGCAGAGTCAGAGCCTCGGAGAGCCGGAGGTGCGGGATGAGACGGGAAGCGGAGGCTGCGTTCTCGTGGTGGCGGAACAATGTTCCGTGCGAAAGTCTGCTCACCGGGTGTGCTCTGGGAACTACTTTGTTCGTGGACGGGTCTGCGTGCCACGTTCAGTCGCTAGGTAGTTTGCTAAAGAAGGACTTCTGGTGTTAAAAGGCTGTGCAGCGCGAGGCGCCGGGGGTTAACAAGAAAACCCTTAGAAACCCTCACAGTACTCTGGGTTCTACTTACTCCTCTTACTCTTGAAGAGAGATTCTTCCTGGCGATTCTTCCTTAGCCATAAGCACTATTAATCGTTTGCGGGCAATCCCACCACGAAGTGGCCGACAGAAGAGGAAGAATTTCCTCCACACCTGTGCATTCACTGTAGAGATGAGGCATGATGCCTGCCGTTGGGTTTGAAGGGAAAGGTTGCAGTCTCATCCCGTTCTAACTCCTCCATAGTGCTTGAATGCATGCATTCGTTTATTCATTCATAATTATTACCATAATGACTGTTTTGTGTGTGTGGTGTGTGTATGACAGCCTGGAATAAGGGAATCGCTTCTTTTCTGATTGTGAAATTTGAAGTCCATTATGTGCTCATTTTATTTTTAAGCTTATGCAAATAAAGCTTAGGCATTTCTTTAACCTCTGGTTTAATATAACATTGATGTGAGAGAACAGTTTTCCCTGTAGCTGTGTCAGAAATGCTGTCTGTGATATATGAACAACTTAGCTTCAGTTGTATCTTCATGTCTAAAAACCAGTGCTGCTTAATATGAGCTGCCGAGCACATTTCTCCGTAATATGTACATAAACGTGGGAAGAATATACAGGACATTCTCCATACTTTTCTAAGTCTGCAGAAAAAGAACATATATCTCTAAGCAAAGAATTTAAGAATCTGTCTTCCTTCTAATCCTCACATATTGGTGAAAGTAATATTCCAGAATGTATCCACTTTCTGGTATGTTTGTGTAGATGTTAAAAGATTTTCTTGCACAGGTAACTTTATCCAAGATATTCCTTTCTGTCTTTTCAGAAAAAAATATATATTTCTCAAACGATTTTTTCCCAAATTTTGTCAGCAGAAATAAATCTGTCGTTTCTTTCTTACTTATTTCTCTGTGGTATGTTGCATTTTCTAAAAAACATGATTTTCAGATTTGGAATAGTCTTTAAATACTGAAAATTAAGATGATTAAAATTAATTATAATTAATTAATTACTGAAAATTAAGATGATTAAAATTAAGATGATGTACTTTCCGTGCGCCTTTGGCGTTGAGTCATGCCGGCCACATGACCACGGAGACGTCTTCGGACAGTGCTGGCTCTTCGGCTTTGAAACGGAGATGAGCACCGCCCCCTAGAGTTGGCAACAACTAGCACGTATGTGCGAGGGGAACCTTTACCTTTACCTTACTTTCTAGGAAAATTCTATTGAATTCAGTGGGATTTAATATAAACTGTTATAGTATTGTTATATGTAGAATAAAATATTTCTGTACATAATGGTGGGTATATTTTATGAAGTTTGGTTTCAGGAAATAAGTTGGAAATAGCTTCTTATTGTAAAGCTAAGAACTGTTTAGCTTTTTAGTAACTTACCTGTGATGACACTCATTTGTTCTTGAGTCATGTATGTCAGTTACCACAATAATATATACGGTAATTCCCAAACACAGTAAAATATAAGTATCAGATATACTGTAACCTATTTATACTATTTGTCTCTGTAGTTTAATAGGAAGCTATTTTATTTTTCATACGTTGTACAAAGTAACAATCTATTGTACAACTTATAGATTGTCCTTTTTTTTTTATCCCTTTGTGTCAGGTTTTCTGGTGACTGCCAGAACTGGCTCTTCAGTTTTCTTGGTGAGAATTTTTGGAAGTGGTTTGCTATTGCTTCTTACCTAGGGTTGAGAGAGAGTGATTGCCCCAACATCCCCCAGTTTGGCTTTATGCCTAGGGCAAGTCTAGAAATCATAGTCTTTCAGTTTCTAGCATGATGCCTTAACCATTTAACTAAACTGACTCTATAGATAGTCTACATACAAGCAAAGCAAAATAGCCTAAATTCAACTTAACAAATCTACACTTCCCATCAAAGTATAAGACCTGATCTTATAGTTAAGGCTGTATTGAATAGATTGAATTATACATTTTGCCATTTTGTTTCTAAAGGCTCTTTTTAAATGTTTATATATGTAATAATTCATAACTAATGAAACAAATTAAATGTTTATATATGTAATAATTCATAACTAATGAAACAAATGTAAATTGTTTCTTCAGAGTCCCTAAACTTTTTGAACCACTTAGCATATTTAGAATTTTGAAAGTGTGTTATGGAATCTCAAAAAATGATTGTCAACATGATGATGGCCAATCACAAAGTATCTATTTGCAAAATGTAAACTAAGCTCTGGATTGTAGACATCAGTCACATTATTTTCTAAGAATGCCTCTGGGATCTATACGGACCAGAAATATTTTTGGAAATAAGGTTCATTTTTGTGGTTTGCATGAAGTTTCCTATTCATATTTTATGCATTAAAGGAATATTTTACAAATTGATAAGACAAAGTGCAAAGGAACAGGTTGGGTGTGTTATCACTAATGGGTGCCATATATGCTATTTCCTATAATAGCTTTTATTTTTATGACCAGTGCTGATTGATTCATTTATGATTATGTTATCAAGTTGCTGTTTCCATATATGACCATTTTAAGGCAAGAATTCTATTAAGGTGTAGTCTTCATATGCAGGACTAGATGAAGGCTGAAAGACCATCCTTCTGTACATTTCAACTTCAGTCTTAATGAGAAAGAAAACTCTGGTACTTTGTGTGTATGCTATAATAACATTTTTAAGACTTTCTGAACTTTCTTGAAAGTAAGTTAATCTCACCTAGTTCCTATTAAGGTCAAACTAAAACACTTGATCATGACTAATCCATTAATTTCAATGACCTAAATGTAGCTAACTTTTACTGGATCTAATTCTATAAAATTACATCACTTTTTATATTTAAAAGTTCTTTCAGTTCTTCACCTCCTTAAGCAATATCCATAACAAGCCACAATGTCAAAATGCCATAGCACTAAGGATATAATTTAGAATTTGTATTTGATATCTGACACAGGTATATAAATTATGTGGTTTATATCATGATCTGAGTCATCATCTGTTCCCTACAACAATAGCACTTAGACTTAAATACCGCTTTACAGTCCTCTCTAAGCGGTTTACAGAGTCAGCATATTGCCCTCAACAATTTGGGTCCTCATTTTACTCACCTTGGAACGATGGAAGGCTGAGTCAACCTTTAGCCTGGTGAGATTTGAACTGCCAAATTGCAGTCAGCCGGCAGTCAGCAGAAGTAGGCTGCAGTACTGCACTCTAACCACTGCGCCACGGTGGCTCACCCTATGCTCCCTTTCTATGGATGCCTAGGCCCCTTTTCTGTATGCAAATTTTACTGGGTATTAATTTTACTTCTGCATACTCTGTATCCATCTGCATAGCCATTAACTTCTCTTTGCTTCCTTATTCCTTTTTTTTTTCTGAGCATTTTCATCTCCAGTTATCCTTGTGTATGCTTGTCTACTACCCATCAGTCAAGGGTGTTAAAACAGAGGACCTTGGTGAAATTTGTAAAAGAAAATGTGCCATATGCATGCAAAATCATTAATGAGTCATATTCTTCCTTGCTGCTGCTGCTTCTCCCTAATTTGATAATCACACAAATAACCAATAAAATCTCATCCAATATATACGTTCCATGGAGTTTAAAAACTGTCATTTGTAATGGAACTGTATTGCCATAAGGAAATTACTTAAATAATATTGAATGATCCAATAGTATTTTAAAAGCAGTGAAGATGTAGATGGATCTATAACATAGTAGCAAAAGAAGGCATGCCATGTAGGAAGTTATTTTTAATCCTTGAAATTTCCAGTTAAGTCAGGATAGGAAGATTATTACCTACTAAATGTTCATGAACTAAAACTCCTATTATCATTTAACTTTTTGGCTGGAACTATTAGATATTGTATCTAGCAATTTCTGATAAGCTACAAATTTCTTGTCACTGAGTTATAGAATTTGTGATGACGTTATGTAAGCTTTGAAAACCTATCTTTACAATCACATCTGAAAGGCTGATTGAGCTAAGTGAATTGTTTGCTTGCATCTTTATAAATCCTGTAACAAAATATCAGAAACCTGCTCAAATTAAATGTGAACATTAAAGCTCTAATACGAAATAAATTCTGAATCAAAGCATAATCTTTCATTTTCAATAATGCTATGCATGAGAAAAGAAATTAGAATCCAACACAGGCAATATGTAGCATTGTTTCCATAGCCTGTTCTTTTTAGCTGTTATTTGGTTTACAGTTATTCTACTATTTACAGCTGTAATTGCACCTGGAATCTTAATAGTTAAGCAAAATAGTTATTAAGTGAGGTGCCACGTGGCCACTTTGCTTAACAATTGCAATCCCAGCGTTCACAGGTATGGTTGTTAAGCGACCATAACAGTCAAGTGGAATGCCTGGGAGAGGGTTCCCATGGTGGCATGTGGATTGGATGTAAGCATTACACCACATTTAAGAGACCTGGTTCTCTCCCTGATCTACCAAGCCTGAGAGTCCCAGGTCCTTACCAGTCCCCACTATACCTAGGTCCACTTTTACATTGTTCTCCAACTACTGACTTCCAAGGCCATCTGCTCCACCTTGCAAGAGGGCCCCATTCTTGTGACGGTTCTGAAGGCCCTTTTCCCAAATCGAACAATTGGGAGCCTTCCAAACAATCACAAGAATGATGGTGTTTGCTAGTGTTTTCACCTGATGAAAATGCTAATAAATACCATTGCTATGGAAGGGTCAGAAGGCTGACATTAACTGGCATTTTCTCCTCCCCAAATATGAAAGCCAGCCTTTTGAGCCTTTCAGAAGGCTGGCTTTTGCTACATTTGGGGAGGGGAAAATGGTAGCTAATGTTAGCCTTCTGAAAGGCTCAGAATGTTGGCTTTTGACACAACTGTGGCTGAGCTAGCCAAGAGCTACCCTTTCACCAGATTTGAGATTCATTCTTACAGCACATAGAAAGATTTTCCCTTCCTGTATGGAAGGAAAGGGAAATCACTCAGTGCACTTAGGAATGAATCTTGAATCCTGTTTCCTCTGCTTGCAACCTTTCCTACTGGCTTCCCCATTAACTTCCTGGGGAAACTGGCAGAGAAGGTGGCAAATGATGATCACATAATTGCAGAGCATTTGGCAATTGATTGTCAGTGCAAATTGGCCATTAAGTGCCTGAAATGTGGTTACATGATCATGGGGCAGGGGGCTGTAATCATTTATAATGGCCAGAGATGCTTTACAGGTTGTAAACCATCCATTCTAAGTCCATAAATGGTCATAAATTGAGAACTACTTATAATCTGGGATGTATTTACTAATAGACATCTTGCTGCTTGTTTTGTTTTCTTCGTATCCATTTATTTCTGGCTTTATTGAATCAATCACTATTCCAGTGAAGAGTATACAGTTGAGACTGATAATTCTCCAGCAATGACTCTTCAATTATTTGATCAATGCTTGTACTTCAAAATAAAATGAATTATGCATTTCTGCTTGCTTACTGTGCCCTACCCCACAGATGGGGTAGATGAACATATAAATGTAAAGCATTCTTGAATGTAGCAAAGGCATTTCTAGCTACAAGACCTTCCTGTGTCACTAGCAGGTTAAAGAACACATGAAAATTAGTTATATTTGTCAGTGCAGAAGGATTTTCTTTCTTTTTGATACATGTGTGAGCATACATACTTTTAATATATTCTTTATATGACATATAGTAGTTATCTGCAACTATTCTGTAGCATATCTAATAAATCTAATCTAGTTCTCCTGTATGCAATTAATACATTGTATATGTCTAATCTCTTATTGATTGATATATAATTCCATTTTTATGTAGTCATCAATTGAATTGGATTTTAATTTCATGTATACCGCAACTGTGGCAGAAATTATAGCCAAAAAGCATTTCCTTGATTTCTCCTGTCAGACTTATTAGCATGTTTATAATTTTCTTTAAAAATCATGTAGTATTGTATGTGTAATATTATTAATGTGAATGACTTGATCCTTTTTCATTGAGAAGAGAAATATAGTTGCAAATAAAAATTAATAATTTGATTGCACATGCTATAGCTTTTATTTATTTACTTACTTTTTAGTGGTAGATCACCACATTTCACTTGGATTCATGTGTTATCATCCTCGAAATGATGTGAAACCATGTTACCAATTTTTAGCAGTTGTACTGCCAAACTTTAGAAATACGATTGGAACATGCTTTAAAGCCTGGTTTAGAGCTATAGTTAGAGGAATAACACATTTTTCTCTCTCTCAGCTTAGTATCTTCTGATAGACAATGGGAAATTCCAAAATACAAATTGACAGAAAGGAAAACATGCTATACTAAATGAGTTAATAATTTAATGATATAAGACAACTTCCTTTATTAATTGTTTGTCTGAGGTGAGTTTATTTCCTGCCTAAAATTACATTCTTTATGTTTATGCTGATAAACCTGCATTTTTAACTGCAAGGGCATGATTTTATATCACATGGGAATGTAGCCTAAATCAGGAAGAGACAAGCGGAATCCAAAGTATTTATGTAAATGATTGTTCATGGAAATATCCCATCTTACTGCATTCCAATTTCTAGCTTTTCTTCGGAAAAAAACCTTTAGAATCATCTCTGTGAACTCTGTATAACTACAATTTGCATTTTTCTTTTTGAAAATAAAAAAAAGCAGATAAGGGCCTGTCTTTCAAAAAGGGACTTCGTTTTTTAGTTTTGTACATTTAGAATATGTGGAGAAGCTTTTTAAATTATTCTCCTGAAAAGTGCTGAGACTTGAAATCTCACGCTTTGTTCATAAGTAATCTGTACTTATGAAAAGACCATTTTTGGCCTTTTAGTTTATGCTATTATAATTTTCAACTGTGCCATTCTTTTCTATTAATTTTACTAATTAGGCTTCCACCCACTTTATTCTGAAATAAGGCATGTGCTGTAAACTTATTATTCCTAAACTTATTAGAAATATTGTAGGCCTGTATTGCCAAATATTTTTAAGAGAATGGATTAATTTTATGATATTTGCTGTTCCAATTAATATCATTAAGCTACAATGTGGCTGAAGCACTCTTACATAACATGTTTATTTATTTGCCGAAGTCTATGTGCGGTCTATTTTATTTATTTATTTTATTTTATTTGTTTGTCAAACATGTACAAGAGAGCAGGTATAGGTATAAACATAAACAAAGGAAGTAAGTACAGGTAAATGGGGACAGCAAGACAGGGATGGTAGGCCCGCTAGTGCGCTTATGCACACCCTCTCTACGTCTACTCTTCTGATTTTAGATAACTTAACAACGTATGAAATAAGTGTTATAAAGTGTTCACTGGTAAACATCTGATAGTTTGTTCTAATTATTTTTTAGTTTATTTAATTAATTGTTTATATTATTATTGTTAGAGATTGTGAGTTCTAGTCCTGCTTTGGACACAAAGCCAGCTGGGTGAACTTGGCCATTTTCTCTCAGCCCTAAAAAGGATGCAATGGCAATCACTTCTGAAAAACTTTGCCAAAAAAATGTCAGGGACGTGTCCAGGCAGACTCTGAGAATTGCACCTGATTAAAGAAGGGAATTTATTATTGTTGTTAATCTGACAGTTGTAAATAATTATGATGGTGAAAATATTTTAAAACATCTTTGCAATGGGCCCAGTAATATTTCTAGTTTTCAAATGCTAATAGATTTCCTAAAATCTCATGAATGTGTAAATGTAAACTTACTATGCAGCATTTAGTAATCCCTTTCTCATTCTACAGCATATTATGCATCACTTAAATTCCTTGCTTCTGATTACAACTTTGTTTTAGTTTTTCTGTCTTTATGGTGATAGTTAGCATCTGACTATGTCTTACTTAGAGTGAAGCTTTGAATATTAATTTGTCAGAAAACGAAACTTACAGATTCTGAATATCATAGGATTGGCATTACTATTACACAGAGTGAGGTGGGGTTTTTTTTTCTGATAAGTGGACTTTTAAGGTAGGAACAATGGCAATTCCTTTCATCTGGCAGCCAAGATCTCAAACTCCCCAGCTTGAGCCAAAATCCTTGTTTATTACTGATCAGGATGAGAGTTATTAATGTTCTCTCAATATGTCCAACTTATGGTAGAATGCAGCTTATTAAGAGTGAGGGAGACAGCCATTCCTCTGACATTTTTCAATAGGCATTGTCCAAGTTCTTATTCTGAATCACAGCTTTTATTGAAGTAAGTCTGTACTAAGCAAGTGCCTGTAAAGTGGTGAGTGACTGGAAGCAGGTTTTTGGAGAACAGTGATCCCTATTAGATGATCTACCTTATACCTATATATGTTTTGGCTAGCATCTTCACATGTAGTCAATGAGACTATCTCATTGCCAGTGTTAAAGAGTCACATTTAGGATGTAAAAATGGGATGGAATAAAGAACATCTTTTGTGAAATGTTTGGGGTTAATCAGTATATGGAGAATAGAATAGAATAGAATTTTATTGGCCAAGTGTGATTGGACACACAAGGAATTTGTCTTGGTGCATATGCTCTCAGTGTACATAAAAATAAAAGATACCTTCATCAAGGATCACGAAGAAGAGATTCCTAATAAATTAGAAAGACTGGATGTCCAGAAATAAATCAAAATGGTTGAAATAATCAGGCTGGGTAGAAGAGTAAAAAAATGGTGATGTGAAGTAGAATTGGTAGAAAATGAAATATGGGTGCGCAGAGTTTAATAGAAGGAAAAGTGTAAAAAATCTTTACAACACTTACAAACAGGAAGTCCTATATATTGTAGTGGTTAAAAAGGAAAAATGATATTAAAATGTTGAAGAATCAGTGTGTTTAAACACATGAATAAATGAAACAAATTAGTCAACAGCTTAATAAGCATGGATTAAAGGAAACAGTGGGTGATGAAAATGTGATATTAAAGAAAGTTGGAATTTAGAGGAAAAACAGGATTACTCTAGAACAGGTAGATTTCTATGAGGCTGGATGCTAATGGTAGAAAGAATGTGGGAAAAGGGGATGGGAAGAAATACATGGATGAATAACAGGATGTATTATCAAACACGGACAACAGAAGATCATAACAGTAACTTTTTAATCTCTTACCATTGAACATGTTTCATATTTGTAAATTTTATAGATTTGCTATCTTGTTTTTAGTATAAAGTTCTAACAGGTAATGACTCAAAATTATAAAGATCATTAAAAGTGATAAAACATTTAAAATGGGGGGGGATTTTTAGGAAGTTTAAAATATTGGGATTAATAAAAAGGTTTGATATCCAATTACTATAAATTAATACTGTACAAATTCCATCAGGAAGATACTTCTAAAGTGGAAAATCAGGAACAAGTTCTCCCTACGCCACACTCCTGCCTCACATGGCTTTTGATTGGATTTAAATAAGAATGCAGCTTACTTTGAGTGGTAAACTTGAGAAGTTCTAATTCAGATGTTGTTTCTATCACAAACTTCCTAAATTTAATTCCAAGGTTAAAATTTGATTAGATACTTTTCCTTCCATGTGTAATAACGGGATAATAATATCAATCACTTATTCATAGTTGTAGATATTGCTGTTTGAGTAGTGCTCTTCAGATACAGTGAAGAACCATTGATTCTTATTACATGCTATAATCAGCTTGCCTGCTTTTTCCCTTTTGTATGAAGGACAGAAAGTGTCCCATTATGCCAAAACAAAACAAAAATATTTTCCTGAACTCAGGCTGAACTAATAAACTAGGATCAAATTGTATTATCTAACTCAATGTCATGAATGGAGGCTTGCTTAGGTTGATGGACATCTTATAAAATTTCAGAACCTGGAATATAAAGAGATACAACTTACTTCAATGGAAATAGACATGGACATTTGGTTCAGACAGTTGTCTTGCAGGTAATGCAGTTCAGTGAGTTTTGAATTAGATACCTTCAGCTTGATTAATTTTTTGCAAAGGGACATACCTATTATGGGTGGTTTCTGTTCTTAGTTGTTTTCTTACAGTTGTTTTATTACCAAACTAGATAACATCACCAGTGCTAGTCAGGAGTAGGGTTTGGTCCAGGGGTGAAATGCTCCCGGATCGGACCGGCTCGCGTGATCCGGTAGTGATGGCAGCTGCTGGTTGGGAGGACAGGTAGCAAAAATCCCTGGCCCCGCCTCCGCTGCCTCTGCTGAGCCGCACCATCAGCAGAGGTTTTTTTTTTTACTTTTAAAAGAAGATTTTGCTTCAGCCGAAACATGCCTTTAAAAGTAAAAAAAAGCCTTTGAGGATCCTGCCCCTCAGTTGAGATCGGCAGAGCCTTTAAACTTAAAAAAAATAAAATTAAAGGCTACTCTGGAGATCTCACCTGAGTTCCTCATCAGCAGAACCTTAAAAAAACCATGTTTTCTGTAGAAAACATGTAGAAAAACTCCTTTTAAAAGAGTCTAAGACACTTACCTGATTACTGATCGACCTCATGGCTTTTTTCCCAGCCGGAAAGCCCCAAGTTTCATTTTCAGCACCAGACAGAACTAATCTAATTTAGCTAATCTATTTCATCACTGAGTGATTAATGCTGTCTGGCTGAGGAACTCTGGGAATTGAAGTCCACAATAAAATAAAATAAAATAATAAAATAAAATATTTGTGCAGCTTTCTGAGATTTGGTGTGTTTCTGTAGTGTTTCACTCTAACTACACAAACACACAAAATCTCAGAAAGCTGTATGTGGTGTGTGTGTGTGTGTGTGGTGTATGTGTAACGTGTGAAAGTTGGTTTTTGAGCTTTTTGTGGCTGCGTGAAGTGCAGCTGCTTTTACATTGTGTGTGAGTCAGTTGTGTTGTGTTGTGTGTGTGTAAAGTGTGAAAGTTGGTTTTTGAGCTTGTGGCTGTGTGAAGTATGAAGTGCAGCTGCTTTTACATTGTGTGTGAGTCAGTTGTGTTGTGTTGTATGTGTGTAAAGTGTGAAAGTTGGTTTTTAGTACCTCATTGTTTTTTTATACTTTGTTTATTATTTTTATTATTTATTGTTATTGGCCACGCCCACCCAGTCATCTGACCACCAAGCCATGCCCACCAATTAAGCCACGCCCACAGAACCGGTAGGGAAAATTTTTAGATTTCACCCCTGGTTTGGTCTTATTATATACTAGTCTCTTTCCCTCTCCCTCTTTCCTTCTCCGTCTCTCTTCTTCCCCCCTCTCTCTACACAGACATACATATACACTAACGGCTTGCCTTAGTATATAAAATGAGATATATACAAACATCACTCCTTACTGATACTGATGATGTTACCTACTTTGGTAATGAAATGTTTGCAAGAAAACAACCAAACTCAGAGAGCACCAAGGACTCCATAGTTCAGTCCTGAGCTAGAATTATTCTCTTCTATCAGTATACACCTATTTTTATGTTACTTTACTCATTGAATCAAACTGACAATTCAATTAAAGTTTGAGTGATTCACCCTTGCATTATAACCAGTGGCTAGAAAATGATGAAAGAATCACACGGGATAATTGTAAATTCTTCATTTGCAAGTAGCAGCTATAATAAAGCATTATTAATAAATAGATTTTGATATGCTTTCTGTCCTACCTTAAAAGCATAGAGGAGAATGATTTTTTATGATAATCTTTCAATAATATGGTAATTAGTATATTACTCGGTTAACATTTGAGATTATTTTAATAAAATATGTATGGACAATTAGTAATTTTAGGTTAAAGTTAATCTTACACAAGAGTATAGTGCCTCTGGAAATCTTGCTGATGCTTTCCTTTTTGACTCCAGGGTTCACTCTCCCACTTACATTTAAACATTGAAAATCTTCTAATTAAAAAGGTGGGACATGCCCCAAAGATATTCCTAAAAATTATAAAAAGAAAAGAAGAATACTTTTGCTGTGAGGGAAAAAAGACAAGAGACAAATTGAAATGGCATACAGCATCTTGAAACATTTGAAAGAGGTAAAGGGAAACAACTTACCTAATGTGCCGTCTAGTTAGTAAATGAATATTTTGTAAATGGTCATGTCAGTCTTGTCTATTATTTTGAAAACAGACAAGTTATCCCTTCTTTCCACTGAAGCTTCTAATGAGAATTTTCTTATAAACTGAATTGCCTGGGTTTTGCCTCTAATTGTACAGTAAATGTCTGTAGCTTTAAATGTCCCGAAGTAGGAAGAAACATGTAGATTTTTTGGCTTTCCCCCATTCTGCCTTCTTCTAATTGTCTACTTTTTTCTCCTATCTACCAGTCTTTCCCCAAAAATAAGACCAGATTTTATTTTATTTTGGGTCTGAAATATGCACTAGGGCTTATTTTCAGGGGATATCTTGTTTTTTTCCCCATATAGGGGAGGTCCACTTTTTCTGCTTGCTCGGAGAGGAGGGGAACGGAGCCTGCATGGTGTGCTAGTGCTGCCACCACGAGGCAGGGGAGTGAAGCTGCCTCATGCGCCCCACACCAGCTTATCTCAGGGACCCTGCAGTCAGGCCATCCATGCCCCAACACCTGCCTCGCCTTGCAGAGCGGCTCCAGCAGCCCCATCCAGCAAGACCCTGCATGACCACCGGTCCATTTTTTCTGCTTGCCACAACGGAGGCTGAGCAACACATTGGTGCCATAACCGTGAGGCGGGGATGGAGCTGCTCCAAGCGCCACGCATTGGCTTACCTCAGGGTCCCCACAGCCAGGCCATCCACGCCCTGACATATGCTTCACCTTGCAGCTGCAGCACCATCACCAGCCCACCACTCGGCCTCCTGCTCCATTGCAGCTGCGAGCAAGCAGAAGAAGTGGACCTGAGGTCACATGGACTCTTGCTGCACATAGTTGTTGGTGCTGCCACCGTGTGCCAGATTTTGGGGCATGGATGGCCTGGTTGCTGCGGCCCTGAGGTAAGTGGGTGTGAGGTGGCTCCACCCTTCCCTGCCTCGTGGCCACAGCACTGCAAGCAGCCGGATGGAATGGGTGGCTGTGTGGCTGTGCAGGCTCTTAAGTAGGGCTTATTTTGGAGATAGGGCTTATATTATGCGCACACAGAAAAAATGCTAGGGCTTCTTTTCGGGATAGGTTTTATTTTCTGGAAAACACGGTAGTAAGTGATAAAATTAGAATCCTAACTTTATCAACCACATATTTGAGTGAATTGGGGACATGTTGGGGGCAAGCAAGATGAAAGGGATGCAGCTGTTTCCAACTTGTTGCCTTTTTCTGAAAATTCCTGTCCTTCCCAGAGAGCATAGCCATTCATATCAGGTTAGGGAAAGATGATTTAGAACACTAAGATGCAGACACAAAATATGTAGCTTGTGATCATATGGCTCTTTTAGAACCATTAACTTTGGGTGTCTGATGAAACGTTACCTTGCAATATTGGTTCATAAATGTTCTACAAATCAGTAGATATGAGTTTTATTACACCATCAGATTTGGGAAATGTTATTTCAGCTTTCAGTCCTGCCAGAGATTGAAAAAAGGTGAGAGGAAGAAAAGGCTTGAGATTGATAGTTAAGGATAACTAATGTATTTCAACTTTTAAATACATTAGTTATTCTTGACTATCAGTCTAAAGCCGTTTTTAGGCAAAGTAATAGAAATACCTAACTTCAGACCCTGAAATCTAAAAAGGCAGTGCTTTTTTTAGAATCAAAACCATCTCATTGCTAAATATCTCTGTTTATATTTGTGTATGTTCTGGCTGTTAACACACTGAACATTTACGTCCGATATTCTACCATCCTCCATTGGTTACAGGCAACTCTGGATGTCCACACTAATCCAATGGCATACCTTCAGCAGACTATTTTTTTAGCAAGATTATTTGTGTATTTATTTGAGACAGTGGCATATCAATATTACTATTATTTGACAACATGCAGCTGAAGAGATAACTTTCTTCCTTAAATCTATTAACCTATTATTTTCTAAACATTTAAATTCTGCCATATACTCACGTGAGGTTTTGTAACTTGCATGGATATTCCTAATTATAACTTGGTTTTTTAAAAACTCAGATTTCATATTATGATTACAAGTTAGATGCCAGGAGTACTAATATATTCATAATAAATTGATATCAACCTTGCCAGTTTAGTCACAAGAAATAATTTGGTTTGATATAATTCTGCATTCAGTTTTGGTCACCACGATGTAAAAAAGATGTTGAGATTCTAGAAAGAGCGCCTAGAAGATCAACAAAGTTGATTAGGTGACTAGAGGCTAAAACATATGAAGAACAGTTGCAGGAACTGGGTTTGTCTAGTTTAATGAAAAGAAGGGCTAGGGGAGACATGATAACAGTGTTCCAATATCACAAAGAAGATGAGTCAAGCTATTCTCCAAAGCACCTGAGGGCAGAACAAGAAGCAATGGGTGGAAACTAATCAAGAAAAGAAGCAACTTAGAACTAAGGAGAACTTTCCTTACAGTTAGAACAATTAATCAGTGGAATAACTTGTCTCCAGAAGTTGTGAATGCTCCAACACTGGAAGTTTTTAAGAAGATGTTGGATAACCATTTGTCTGAAGTGGTGTAAGGTTTCCTGCCTAAGCAAGGGGTTGGACTAGAAGACCTCCAAGGTCCTTTCCAACTCTGTTATTCTATTCTATTCTATTCTATTCTATTCTATTCTATTCTATTCTATTCTATTCTATTCTAATTATATTGATGAACAAAAATTATATTGATAGAACATCTTCAACCGAGTTTAGGGGGTATCAGTGTTCATGCTCATGCTTATAAAGGCTTTGTGTGGTCAGTAGGTCTTGTTATGTGAAGGTCATGTCAGGTGATGATCATGTCAGCTGAGGGTCTTATAATGGGTCTTGTGATGTGAGGGTCATTGGGAGGGTGAGTGCCTTTGCTGATTGGCTGTGTGGTTAATTTGAATTCTGAGGGGTTCATAGGCTGGTTGAAGGTTGATGTGTCTGTTGATGGAATTGCTTGTGGAGTGCCAGACTTCAGTAAACTCACTTGCATGAGTGTGATAGTGTGGCTGATGATTCTTGTATTGCTCCAATCGAATTGGTGGTGTTGTGTCAGTGTGGGTAGAGATTAGGGATTTGGGATTGTGGCATTTGACTGCCAGCTGGTGTTCATGGATTCTGTTTTTTAATTGACGTGATGTTTGTTCCATGTAGAATTGATTGCAAATGTTAACAGTTGACTTTGTAAATTACATTGTTTCTTTCATCCTTCTGTATCTTGTCTTTGGTTCCGAATAATTCCTGGCAGAGTGTGGCTGTAGGTTTGTGGGCTACTGCTATTCCTAGTAGTTGAAGAATTATGGCTGTCATTTCCAACACCCATTTTATGTATGGTAGGGTTACTTTTTGCGTGGTGGTTGGCTGTGTAGTGTGTTGTGGTTTGGGTGCTGTGTCAGTTGCCAAGCATTCCAACTAAAAACCCAAGCCCCAAATAAAATACAACTAATTCAGTCAGAGCCACCCTTTTCAGCCAATGATGCTCATTCCTAACTACACTGCTCAGAGCCATTTGCTTGTGAGATGAGCTTCTATATAAATTAGATCGATAAACAAATAAATATGATGAAATGTATTTTGTCACAACACAGCACAAGTTTAGCTTCTTTTGTCCTTGTGCTGTGACATCTAATACAAGTACATAACGGACAGAGTTTGTGTTGCAACATCAAAATGAATGCTTTTGTTACTTGTTCATTTTTGCCTGCTACATTTTTGCAGGAACTTTTGTTTTTAGTACTGGGGTCTGTACTTGCCCCTTGGTTTTAACAGGGGCTTCAGTTCTTTTCAATGAAAGTAAAATAGTGCGCTTTCCCAGTTTGCAGGTATTTATTTTGGGAAATAATTTCTTATCCAGTAAATGCAGCTTAGGCTATTTTTAGCTTATCAGAAGGACTTAGAATGCGATATATTTCTTCCAGCACTGGAATAATGCTGAGTGCACTTGCATTGCTCAGTAAGTTCTTTTATGTCACCTTAAGCCTATTATTATTTCAGTGATTCCTGTAACTTGAGTATAAGTGGATTCTTTTCCAATATGTGCAGTTTCTTCCATATGTATGTCTGCTAGGTCATATGTTGTATTGATACAGAATAATTGAAGATAGAATAATGTTTCAGACTTCATTCAGTTTTGATGGCCTTTATTCTGATGATAAATAAAGCAGTCTATGAAATGTGAAGTAAGGAGCTTAGCTGCATAGATGATACAAGGCCAATATTCTTTTACTAGAAAATTATCATTAAGAATTTTTATGAGTAGCTGTAGAAAATGCATCAAAACATAGTATTTATTTATTTGGTGGACTGTGGAAACTGATTTAAATTACATTAATGTCTCATACCAAGCGATGGAATAACTTGCAGATGCCTTTTCTATCTTACTTTAGGAAGATAAATGTCATAATGTGATGGATGATTTTTGTCAGAAAGCTAACCATTATGCATTTAACAAAAATATCACTGACAGCTAGGAAACGGATCTTTGTTTCTAAAGGTTTCTCTCCGTACTTGCCTCTAATTCAGAATCTTGATTTCTCATATTTAGTTTCTGAACACTAAGTAAAAAAATTGATCTGTGTCAAACAAATAAAAATAATTGCTCTGAGGAGGCATGGCCAGCGTCACGATGGAACGGTCGCAAGCCCCGAAAACTCCGGGGTAAGCGCCGATGTCCACCTTGAAATGGAGGTCTGTTCAAGACCATAGCTGCCCCATAGAGGCAGCGAAGAATGAGGGAGCCGCTGGAGCGAACAGGGAAGTTGCAAATTCCCTGTAGCTCCGGCCTTTTCCCTTGATCCAGCGAGGAGGAATTGCAGCCACCATCAGCTGCTCCAAAATCGGGAGGGCCTAAGAACGGGCAGGAGGTGAAGCATAAAATCTGACCAGGATATCGAAGCCGGGTGAGTTGACACCAGCTCACAAAGAGGCATTTTTGTGGAAATAAGCACAAGCTTAAAAGAAACATTGAAATAGCGGCTAACTTTAAGTGAAAGTGAAAAACGGAAGGAAATAAGTTAAAAGATACCTGAATTCTGACAAAGAGGGCTTGGAATTGAAGTTTAGAGCCCCAACTAAATAAAGGAAAATAAGCTCTCTTCTAATTAAACAATTGTTTGAGATTTTTGGAAGTTTTGATTGACTATTTAAGATATACATAAAAAAAGAGAAAAGAGCCATTTTGATTTTAATAGAATACCCTAAATACCCTAAAGAGGGAAATGAGTGTTAAGGAATCTATGTTAAGGAAATAGGGTTTTTTCCCCCTAAGACTATGTAATGGAATTGAAACAATTTGTGACAAAACTTCCAATGAGTAGATGAATACAATGATGGAAATTTTTTGAGAAGTAAGAAGTACTTGCCCCTTTTAATCTTTATGTTTCTTATTGATTATATGGAAACCTTTAGGCATATGCTATTTAGAGGCAGAGAAAGATGATAAGAGGGGAATGTCTCTGTGATCTCAGGACATTCCCAAGTAAGATGGATATGCCTATGCGAGTGCAAGGCAGCTTTAAGAAAGGATTTTTAAATTAGATGGCTTACCTCTGATTTAAAAGCATTACAGAATAAGCTGAGATTTGTAATATTTAAGAGATAATTAATAGAATAATTACTAATGATGTCTTGGGGAAACTAAGAGAATTATGTTAAATATGAAATTGAAACTGAAATGGTATGTAAGAGAAAACTAAGATTTTATGTTGATCTTTTTTGTTTCTCTTGGGTATTGGGCTATGAAATAACAATTGTTTTGATGAAATTAAAACTACTGTTATATTTGGAATAAAGGAGGGTAGGGTAAAAAGGGAGTTAAAATATGGGGACTAGACTTGATTTAAATATTGATTTCAGAATGGGGGGATGGAACAGACTTTTTGATAGATATGTGCAAATAATAATTTTAAGAGATAGAAGGAAATATATTGGATATAATACAATGGGGGGAGAAATTTGAATTATGTTTAATGATGTACCTGACTGATGCCCTGTTCAAAAATGATTTTCTATTTTTTAAAAAAAATAAAATAAAAAACTTTTTTCAAAAAAATAAGTGACTTACATGTCGATTAGAAAAATCAATCAATGCTACTGCTGCAATCATTCGAGACTTGCAGAATGAAATTGAAGAATTAAATCAGGATATGCTTCAACAACGTTTTGCTATAGACTATTTGTTAGCTCGTCAAGGTGGATTTTGTACCTTGGTTGGTCAGCGTGCTTGTGCTGTGCATTTTCATTTGCTTAATAAGACTATTGAGGATGAACTGGCTAATTTACAGGCTTCCATAAAAGATAATGTTCATGAAAATGTTTCTCCTTTTGATTGGTTAACTAATTGGTTACCTGATTTTTCCTGGTTAAAACAATTGTTTTTCTATGGTGTGAAGCATCTATGAGACAATGTTACAATTCTATAACTTAATGACTAATGGTTTCATACTGTTATGACTAAAGAGTCAAGAAAATAGCAAAAAAATAAGCACTTCAATGCATTACAATGAAACCAAGAAACAAAAAGAGGGGAAGAATACTGAGAAATCAGCAGGTGAAGGGATGGCTAGTGGGTAAAGTGATCAGGTAGAGCTGCAGGAATGGCAGGGAATGTTGGGGATGAAGAGTGAGTGAGTAAGTAAATAAAGATAATAAAGGCCCAGTAAGCACTTCGTTGGATTAGTGGGTGAAGGAGAAAGAGAACTAAGTGGATGAGATTGGAGATTTCAGCTGCAGCTAAACAGTTAATTGTTGCCTAGATCAAACATTCTCAAACCTTATAAGATTCTAATAACCTTATATACTGCAATTCCAAGCATGATGATGAATTTGATAGTACTTCTGGCCCTGCCTATGTAGGCCTAGTCAATTCTGGTTTTGTTCTAAATAGTAATCCACTCTCTAATTTGTTCAGAAATTATAGCCCAAGTTCAAAACCATTGGCTGGCAGTGAAAACTAGTTACTTAAAGACTTAATTTAATAATTAGATTAATTTAGAACATGGGAAAAAGTTGAGGACTACCTATAGTCAATTTTATAATCTCTGCCAACATTAACTTCACTATCCATTCTTCCAGTTTGTGAGTCCTTTCATCCTCCAGCTACACTGTCAGTATTAATATGTAATTGCATTATATGTCTTATGATTATTATGCCATTACTGTGTTCCTGTTGTCTGTATGTTGCTGGAAGTACAATACATTTGAGGACACTTTGCTTATGAGAAGTAATACTTTCAGGATTACTGGATGTTGCTTGTTTACTGCATCCAGCTTGTGATGGATGAAATTGTTTAAGACACAGAGGGTTGATTAGAAACCAGTAAAGATTACAGAGATGAGTTGGGAAGTGTTAACCAGTGGCAGAAAGCAAAAAATAAAAAAGTGAATGAATGCTAGAGTTCCTATACTTAGCGGTCCAGGAACTTCATAACAATACAGATGGTCCTGGTTTACTAACTGTCTTAGACCGCAACCCTTTGCAGTTATGGCAGTGATGAAAAAGTAGCTTTGTAATCAATATATACATTTATGACTTGCAGTGTCTCTCTCTCTCTCTCTCTTTCTCTCTCTCTCTCTCTCAGTGATTGATGTGTTCACTATTACAGTCACATAGTGTCCTGTGCCTCACCTTTTTCCCCCCATTTGTCCTGGACAGAGCAGAATGATTGCCCATTTGGTTTTCCTCTTTCTGAGCCGCTTTTTTCCATAGGAGGCATAATCCCTAAAAAGTACTAACAACAAGTTAACAAGTTCAGCTCTGTAACTTTAACTGGTTCGAACCTAACACTGTCAAGATCCCAATCAATTTCACGGTAAGGGCTTTTGTTTGCCTCCTAAGGCAAACCAAATAAGCAGGCTAGGCAAATAGCCTGCACTAGCACGTTCCTTTCGAAATGTATTCCCTATTGTGGACCTGCTTACTCTCTTGTAATTCCTTGCTCTCCAATGAATGTAAATACAAATATCTCCTCTTGCTAATTATCCCAGTACCAGAGTGAGCATTCCCAAAGTTGGGTGTAGGGAGTGGGGAACAAGGGCTTTGAAATTTGCCTTTTTACCTGGCTTTCTTGTGAGCCAGGAGTCCAGAAACTTACTTTCCTATTTGGGCTCCCCTGGTTGTTTGGGGTCATATCCTTCTAATGTTGTAAAGGAAAGTTGTAGTTTCACAATTTTTCACTTAGTGATCACTTTGCATAACAACTAGGTTTCTGGTCAAAATTGGAATCATTAAATGATGACTACCCTTTGGTAAATTCCAGGCTATGTTTCCCACGTTGGAAGAATTAACTAGAAGTCCTATTTTTACTATAACAATTTGAAGTCATTTCCATTTTTAGAAAAACTTCTTTTAGATAATGAACCAACATCCTTTCAACAACTATAATGAGGGAACTCGTACAATGGCAATCAAATATTCCTTGTTTTTACATGTAAAAACATAAATAAAGTAAAAAGTAAAACATTACTTTACCAAACATACTAACATGATGAGGACAAAAGCAAGCCAGCTTTTAGTTGTTTGCAGGAAGAGAGAAACTCTTTGTTTTCCACTATTCCATTTCCATTCTCCTCAGTCCTAGTATATATGAGATAACCCGGTCATCATTTCATAGATATTTCCTTATTTAACAGAGAAACATATACCAAAAGTGGGCAATAAAGCAGCAGGAGGGACTTCTGACTTCCTGCTGGCTTCCCCATTGAGTTTCCTTGTGGGAAGCTGGCAGGGAGCATCACAAATCTTCTTCCCTTGCCCTTCCCTGCCCTCCCTTTCACTTCACTTTACTTCTGTCAATGTTGCTCCTTTTTACTTACTTCCTTTTTCTTCCCTCCCTCCCTCCTCTTTCTTTCTTGCCTCATTCCCTATCTCTCCCCCCTTCTTCCTTTCCCCATCCCCAGACTCTTTCTTTCTTCTTCCTTTCTTCCTTTCTTCCTTTCTTCCTTCCTTGCTTTCTCCTCCCTTTTCCCTTCTTCTCTTTTCCACCCTCCCTTCCCTCCTCCATTTGTCCTCTCTCTTTCTTCCTTTCTTCCCTCCCTCCCTCCTCTTTCTTTCTTGCCTCATTCCCTATCTCTCCCCCCTTCTTCCTTTCCCCATCCCCAGACTCTTTCTTTCTTCTTCCTTCCCTTGCTTTCTCCCTCCCTTTTTCCCTTCTTCTCTTCTCCACCCTCCCTTCCCTCCTCCATTTGTCCTCTCTCTCTTTCTTCCTTTCTTCCCTTCCTGTTTCTCTCTTCCCTGCACTTTCCCCATTTTCTTTCTCTTCCTGTCAATGTGATTACCTTCTTCCCTTTGTTCCTTGAATTCCTTACCATTTATTTTGTTTCTGGGAAACTTGCAAAAAAAAAAAAGTCAGTGGGAAAGCGAGGAGGAAGTTGCAAGTCCAAGGCCAACAGACAGGTAAGTGGTTACCACCAGATGGGGAAGGGAGAAAAGAACTGTATGTCAGGAATGGTATGTGAGGGTGAACAACAAGTATTGCTTTGGTTGGGAAGGCTATGTGGGTGCATATCAGAGATGCTGCATAAGTTAGGGAGGGTGCACAGGAAGGCAGTGCAGATGGAAAGGGTATCTGGGTTGCATGGGAGATGCTGTGTGGATCAGAGAGGGTGTGCAAGGACCACACAAGTCAAAAAGGGTGTATGAAGTCATAGGAGTATTAAGAGATGCCATGTGGGTCAGATAGGGTGTGCAGAGGGCAGCATGGGTCAAGAAAAATACATGGAGGATGCAAGATTATATGAGTGGTGCCACACTGAATGGAGATGGCATATGGCGATGGTGTGGGTTGGGAAGCGTACCTGCAGGTGCTTCTGAGTGTGGAAGATGTGCACTATAGGGACAGTAAGTGGGGGGTGGGGTGTCTCAAAAGTGGCCAAGAGTGCTGCATGGGCCAGGGAAGGCATGCAAGACAGGCATAAATGAGGGGTGATGTCTGAGGGTGTGTAAAAGGTGCTGGATGGGTTGGGAAAGGCATATAGGGAAGTAATATGGCCAAAGGAGGGTGTATAAGGGCTCTTTCCTCCCTGTTCCTCCTTCCTCTCCTCCTCATCTTTCTTTCCCTTTCCAGCAAGCAGGTATGTGCTGCTGCTGGATTAGGAAAGGACTGAGGAATTGTGAGACTGACTGGGAAATTATCATAAAATGTTGCAAATGAAAATCACATGACTGCAGCAGCAGCCCAGTAGCACAGCAGTAGCACCAAAGTAACTATAACTTCCCCAATTTTCATTCCCTCAGGGGTCCTGGGTTCTGGATTTTGGATACACTTTGTAAGTTAACAAAAAATCTTTCCTTATGATGCACCATTTCACCCAGTTAGAATGAATAGAATAGAATAGAATAGAATTTTTTATTGGCCAAGTGTGATTGGACACACAAGGAATTTGTCTTGGTGCATATGCTCTCAGTGTACATAAAAGAAAAGATACGTTCATCAAGGTACAAAATTTACAACACAAATGATGGTCAATATATCAATATAAATCATAAGGATTGCAAGCAACAAAGTTACAGTCATACAGTCATAAGTGGAAAGAGATTGGTGATGGGAACGATAAGAAGATTAATAGTAGTGCAGATTTAGTAAATAGTTTGACAGTGTTGAGGGAATTATTTGTTTAGCAGAGTGATGGCCTTCGGGAAAAAACTTTTCTTGTGTCTTGTTGTTCTGGTGTGCAGTGCTCTATAGCGTCGTTTTGAGAGTAGGAGTTGAAACAGTTTATGTCCTGGATGTGAGGGATCTGTAAATATTTTCACGACCCTCTTCTTGATTCGTGCAGTATACAGGTCCTCAATGGAAGGCAGGTTAGTAGCAATTATTTTTTCTGCAGTTCTAATTATCCTCTGAAGTCTGTGTCTTTCTTGTTGGGTTGTAGAACCGAACCAGACAGTTATAGAGGTGCAAATGACAGACAGTTAAAGATCATCACAACAAAAGTTTTAGTAGTATAAATTATATGTATGCATGGCAATATTTCTGAGATGTCCAAATTACATTTTTGTATTTCACTTGCCAATCTTGTAATATTTTGTAAATTAAATGAGTATCTTTTATTCAGAACAGTCACTCCATCACAGGTTATGGAGGGAATAGTCTCCCAAGTTTCAAGGAATGGTTGCACACTTGAAAACAGGTGATTGGAACATTGTCTTAACCTGGATAAAAGGGCCTATATTATTTAATTAAAGATATCCTCAAGACAGAGCTAAGTAGCATACTATACTAAAACAACAGATAGTTTATATTGACCAGCATAGAATTCCAAAATTGACTTGGCACTGCTCTTGAAAAGCTGAGGCCACAAGGAAATTATCAAGTTGGCACCAATTCCCAAATGTTTAAAAACAATAGGTCAACTGAGCCAATATAACAACCTCTAATTGCAAAGTAAGCTTTATCAAAATAAATAATTATTGCTGATCATATTGAGTATTTGAGAAAACAATAGAATACCAAAAATAATTGATTTATGTGCTTCATTGATTATAAAAAGGCTTTTTTTTTACAATGTCATACTGTGGAATGTGCTTAGAAATTCATTTTACTCACTCTAAACTTATCAACAGGACATGAAGCTTCATTTATTTATTTATTGATAAAATTTGTAGGCTGCCCATCTTATCTTAAGATAACTCTGGGCAGCTTACAAATATTTTGAAAAAATCATAATCTTAATGATTGAAAATAGTACATGACAAAACAAACTGCTTCCAGATTGGCAAAGGAGTGAGATAAGCCATATACTGTCTTCTTATCTATTAAACCTATATTTGGAATATAAGGAACTGAACTGAAAAAATGGTAATTTTCAAATTGGAAGAAGGAACATGAATAAGCGGTGCTCTGATCTGATTGTTGAAAATGCAAATAATCTGAAAACTCTAAATAACAATGGTCAAGGACCTAAAAAATGGAATTAACATTATCTGCACTATAGACTATTACTTGATAGACTAATTGTGAACACCTTTGAAAAAAAATATTCATATGCCTTGATGTAACCATACCTACACAGGTCAGAATCATTCAGGTAATTGCTTCCCTTTTGATCCTATATGGAGGCAATACTTGCACTTTGAAGAAATAAAACAGTAAAAATGTTTATATTTTTGCATTTAGTGGTCAGAAAAGACTCCTGAAAATTGCCTAGATAGGCAAGAAAATAAACAAATGGCTTATTGAGCAAATCGACCTAGAGTTCTCACTTGAAGTCCAAATGACTAGACTCAAATAATCATACTTCAGAAAGATACAGATTTAGCTCTTCTGAGAAGTCTATAATGCTAGAAAAAGGTGGAATGGAATAGAAAAGGGTGATGGCTAGCGGTAAGGTGAGTAGAATCGATAGTGGCAATACATGCCCCAATTAAAGATATGAAGGACTAGGTTGAGAACAAATTATTCTCCTGTACGCTGCTAAGAGAGTCCAAAGCAATGGGTTGTTAACTTCATCTGATTGGCCTGAGACTGAGTTGAATTTGTTTAAACACACCTCCTCTTCCTGTTTAGCTCCAGTTTATTAACTCAGTCGGCCATAGAGAGACTACCTCCTTTAGCTCCATTGCCTTTGACTCTTTTATCAGCTCATAGGACTTTAATAAATTAGGAAAAATTCTTAAAAAAAGTTTTAAAGTGCCAATTGTTTTTTTCTTGACTGCTGGGAGCCGGAGTGGCAAGGAAAGAGGCTTGCGCTTCGCACGCAGCCCAGCGCCGCTCAGCTGAGCCGCCCGAAGGCCGGCGGCCATTTTTTTACATTCCAAGCCTCTCAAGCCTCGTAGAATCGCCGGTTTGAGGAACGGACATCGCTGGACCTCACCAAACTGTAAGGGGAGGCCAGCGGAGCGCAGGAGAAGCCGTGGTGTCGGCTTCACGCCTGCAGGGGTGGAGAAAAAGATCCGTGGTGTCGGAGACTAGTTCCCCCTGCCAACGCTGCAGAAAAAAAGGCGCTATAGGAGCAGTGGTGTCTGCTTCGCGCCATTTGGGGACACCCCCCCCCAAGCAACCCCCCAGGCAGCCTTTGAACGCTTGAATCCAGCTGTGGTGTCAGCTTGGTGCTAACTGGCCCTTATTGTTTGATCTTATTCCAGGATTCTCAGATCAGGGCCACTATATTATTTGGGCATATATTCCAAGGCCTCTGATAACCACTAGGCCTCATTTCCAAGATGGCGGATCGCAGTTTATCTCCTTCCCGGGCTTCTGCCTCACCCTCCCAAGGACACCTTACTAGCGTGGCTCCTCCCCCTCACAAGAGCAGATCCAAATCAAGGGCTTCTGCCACCAAATCCAAGTCTTCTACTTCTCTCCAAACCTCTGCTGCTGCAGAGAGAGATGCCTCCAGAAGACAACGGGCCTTGGATAGGCAATTTGATAAAGCAAAACAAAGATTAGCAGAGGAAGGCAGGGAAACTTCTGTTCCACTAACTGAAGATTCTCCTCTATTAAATCAGCCTGGATGGTCTCCCACTATCCCTAGTGGTTCAGGAGAAAACCAGGAAACAATTTGTACAGTTTTTGGAGATTCTTCTAGAGCCATGCCTGAGCCTCCACATCAGGCACCTTCTGCCACCTTCACTCCCACAGCAGCGGGAGTCTCCCACAGAGAGGACAGTAATCCTGCCATTCCTCAGGATATACGTCATCTTATCATGCAAACCATTTCTCAAGGCATTGACAATGCCTTCACTCAGAGAGGTTTCCCAGCTCCATCTCCTTCGGGCAGCTCTGACCAAAGACTCCATTCTGATAGCCACCCACCCAGACTATGCGCGCTGCGCACACGCTCTCCAACCCCTTCACACCATAGTGAGGATTCCTTTTTGGGGGAGGAAGACATAGCAGAGTATAATCTGTCTGAAGACGAAGAGTCTGCCCCAGACAAACCTGCTCCCACCGGCCTTTTTCGCCATGAGCTTTTCTACACATTACTACACAAGGCAAAAGTTACAGCCAACATGGGGGTTGCCTTACGCCAATCTGAGGGAGCTTCAGATCCATCAGACCCCAACAAATTCCTCTTTACTGAACCAGTCTCAGAGCAACAGGTAATTCCTTCACCCAAGCTCTTCTTGGACACCATCCAACATCAATGGGGTCACCCCGGTGCCATTCCTACTCCTAGTGGCTCAGACAAAAAGATGTATACGACGGATCAAGATCTTGAGGACCTCCTCAAGGTTCCTACCGTTGACACCCCAATTGCCACTTTGGCTTCTTCCTCCAACATTATACCTTCAGATGCAGCAGAAGGTCTCCGAACGGAGGACCGCAGAGCGGAACTCTCCACCCGCAAAACCCATCAAGTGGCTGCCTGGGCTATCAGATCTGCCACAGTAGCCTCATTCTTTGCTAGAACCTCTTTGATATGGCTCAGACAAATGCAGGAGAGGATTCCTCAGGATGACTCCAGATTACATCAGGACATAAATAAATTGGTAGTGGCTGCTGAATACACTGCGGATGCCACCCTTAATTCTGCAAAATTTGCATCCCGAGCCCTTGCCTCCAGCATCACCTCCAGGAGGCTGTTATGGCTCAGACAATGGCAAGCCGACATGAAGACCAAATGGCAGTTAGCGGCTGCCCCATTTAAGGGTGGATCTCTCTTCGGTGAAGCCCTAGACCCTATTTTAGTTGAGGGAAAAGACAAACGTAAGATCCTTCCCTACGTCTCTAGACGTTCAGACAGACGTCCTTCTCTTCCTTACCTCAGACAGCCTTTTCGCACCCAGGATCCCGGGTTCCAATCCCCGGCCTATCAACATTTCTTCCAACCTCCCCCTAACAGGTTTCAGGACAGACAGTCCTTTCGTGACAGGACCAGGCAATCCCAGACCAGACGTCCCTCCCGTGGATCCGGCTTTTGACCTTATCGCAGGAACAAATGACTATCCCGGTCAGGATCCCATCGGCGGTCGTCTCACCAAGTTCGTCCCTACCTGGTCCCACACGACAACCGATGCCTGGGTACTGCAAACCATCACCCTTGGTCTCTCCCTCGAATTCGATTCAAATCCTCCAAGGAGATTCATCCAATGCCAGATTCCCAAAGAACCCACCAAGAGGGCTCAAATGGAAGACGAGATTCAACACCTGCTGTCCATCAGTGCCATAGAACCGGTTCCCACGCCTCACCAGGGGACCGGCTTCTATTCAATTATTTTCCTAGTGGACAAAAAATCAGGCGGCACCAGAGCCATCTTAGATCTGAAGCAACTGAACCTTCACATCAAATATCGCAGGTTCAAGATGCACTCCTTCAATTCAATCTTAGGAAGCATCAGAAGAGGGGACTATCTAACATCCATCGACCTCAAGGAGGCCTATCTACATGTACCCATCAGACCAGCTCACAGACGCTTTCTCAGATTCAGTTATGCCAGAGCCCACTTTCAATACAGGGCCCTGCCCTTCGGTCTATCTTCCGCTCCTCGTACCTTCACCAAGATTCTGGATGCTGTGGCGGCCCACCTTCGCACAATTCCAGTAAGAATGCAATGTTACCTGGACGATATATTGATTCTGTCGTCTTCCACCCAGCAGGCGTTACGGGACTTACAGGTAACAATTCAATCCCTACAGGATCACGGCTTTTCGGTCAACAGAGCAAAGAGCCATCTAGTGCCTACGACCGAAATTGTCCATTTGGGAGCAAGAATCAACACCAGATCCTGCCAGGTGTTTCTTTCCCAAGACCGTCTTCTCAACATAAGAGACACGACAAAAAAGGTAAAGGCACTCAAGAGGGTTCCACTTTCACTGCTCTCACAGTTATTGGGAAAGATGGTCTCTTGTCTGTCGATCGTGCCCTGGGCACGTCTTCACTCACGACCCCTACAATGGTTACTTCTCCCACACCAAAGAACAGGCAACAGCCATACCGAAATCAGAATTCCTCTGCCCCCAAAGGTCAGAAAGTCTCTACAGTGGTGGCTGTCTCCAGCCCTGACAAAGGGCTGCTCATTCCAGGAACATTGCCGTCTCGTCCTCACCACGGATGCAAGCCTCTATGGCTGGGGTGCCCACCTATCAGACCAGGTGACTCAGGGTCGTTGGTCCCCCAATGACCTCAAGAACGACATCAACTGGTTGGAAATGAGAGCTGCTCATCTAGCTCTCAGGTACTTCCAAACGCAGCTATCAAACCATCATGTGCTACTGCTGACGGACAACACTACCACGAAGGCCCAAGGAGGCACCCGATCCCGCATATTGATGAAAGAGGCTGCAGCCATGGGCCTGTGGGCAGAAAAACATCTTCTCTCACTACAGGCAGCCCACATATCCGGAGTCGCCAACACACAAGCGGATTGGCTGAGCAGGACGACCATCGATCAATCAGAGTGGCAACTGCATCCGGATCTGTTTCTCACAATCACGATCAAATTCGGGCAACCCATAGTAGACCTCTTTGCCAGCCCGACCAACAAACAACTTCCAAGGTTCTTCTCCAGGTTCCAAACCCCAGGAGCAGAAGGAACAGATGCCCTACGATGTCAGTGGCCCCGGGGCCTTCTTTATGCCTTCCCCCCGACTCCCCTTCTGCCAAGGGTCATACGAAAGATCTTGGAACAGAAGGCAGAAGTTCTCCTCATAGCCCCTTACTGGCCTCGACGGAGTTGGTTTGTGGATCTGGTGAGCCTGTCCATCAATCCACCTTGGCGAATTCCACTGGATCAGATTTCCCTACGCCAAGGAGCCATTCTCCACCCAGAACCTCAATGTTACCAACTAGCCGTCTGGCACTTGACAGGGAGATACTAAGGAAAGAAAAGCATTCCATGGGGGTCATCTCCACCCTTCTGGCTTCTAGACGCCCATCCACAACGCGTATTTACGAGGCCACATGGTCATCATTCCATCGCTGGTGTCTTAGACATCGAATAGTACCTACTTCTGCATCCATTAAACATATCCTGCAATTCCTCCAGGACGGATTGGACAAGGGTTTAGCCACCAACACCATCCGCCCGCAGGTTGCAGCTCTTGCCACTGTTTTATTCTGTGACGGGACCTCCACACTTTCTCAACACCCCCGTATCTGACGTTTTCTGAGGGGAGCTTACAATCTGCGACCGCCTCCGGTACACAGATACCCTACCTGGGACCTAACCCTTGTCCTTCAGAAGCTTACGTCTTCCCCTTTTGAACCCTTGAGCTCCTCCAGTCTCAAGCTCTTAACCTTTAAAGTCGCTTTTCTCATAGCCATAACCTCAGCCCGCAGGATCTCCGAGATCGCTGCCCTTTCAGTCAGGAAGGACTTATGCATTTTTCACTCTAACCGAGTCATTCTCCGATTAGACCCTACCTTTCTTCCTAAAATAAACACAAGCTTTCATAGGTCTCAAGAAGTCATCTTACCGGATTTTTGTCTTCATCCCAAGCTTCCATCGGAGCGTCGATGGCACACGCTGGACGTAAAAAGGGCCCTGCGTATTTACCTCAACAGAACAGCTCCTTTCAGGAAGACAGAATCCCTATTTGTTTCCTTTCAACCAAGGGCTCTGGGCACCAAAGTCTCCCCATCCACCATAGGCAGGTGGATAAAGGCCTGTATTTCCATGGCTTACGACCAGCAGAAACACCATCTTCCAGGCCGCATCACTGCACACTCCACTCGCAGCGCAGCCACCACAGCTGCCTGGGCCACCCAGGCCTCTATCTTGGACATTTGCAGAGCAGCCACGTGGGCCTCTCCTTTGCCATTTATTAAAAACTACAAAATGGACCAATTTGCCTCAGCCGAGGCCTCATTCGGACGGAGGGTCCTGCAGCAAGTTCTTCCTGTTGCTGAGTCTTCCTAATCTTTCCTTTCCCGCCCTAGGGATATTTAGCTTGGGTATATCCCATTGCTTTGGACCCTCTTAGCAGCATACAGGAGAAGGAACATTGGCTTACCTGAAGGTTCCTTCTATGTACGCTGCGTGAGAATCCAACCCCTCCCTATTTCACTTATTGTTTTTGTTTATATACAGGGATCTGGAGATTATTGTTCCGTTTTTTCCAGTTTTCAAATTGAGTTCGTCTTCTCCAATACCGTTTCTTCGTTAATAAACTGGAGCTAAACAGGAAGAGGAGGTGTGTTTAAACAAATTCAACTCAGTCTCAGGCCAATCAGATGAAGTTAACAACCCATTGCTTTGGACTCTCATGCAGCGTACATAGAAGGAACCTTCAGGTAAGCCAATGTTCCTCCTATAGAAAATCTATGTGATTGCTAAGAATTGGTGCCAACAGGATAGCATATAATTATACTCTCTCACACACATATAATACAGCTGAATAGTGTAATGGTTAGAGCACTGTTTTTTAATGTGGGAGACTGGGGTTCACATCTTAGCTGGTTCCCTTCCTCCATTTACAAAATTTCAGGTTTGTGTAGTGTGATTGTCCAATTCCTAGAGAACCTGTCTACAAAGAGTTCTAAAGAATCAAGGGGAGAAGCAGATAGATGCTCAGGTGATGGTTCAGATGTCCAAGAGTTTAAATATGGGTTGTCAGCTAGCCTGGGTTCAAAGGAGCAGCAAGTAACAGGTTCTAGAGACAAATGCAAAATTCCAGTAAACAAAGCAATTGTTTCCATCAAAGAATTGCTAGCAATGATAGTTCTTAAAAATGCCCACTGTGGATGTAAGCAACCAAGGATGGGAATGCCCTTGATAGGCAAGAAATCACATTAAATGCCTTTGTGTTGCTTGACATTCCATGCCATGTATTCTAGGGATAAGGAGAGGATCAGAATCTGGCCCATCATTACGTGACTTGCATGTTTCCTAGCTCCGTCAGTCCTGCTGCTTGATTGCTAGTCTCCTCCTGAGACTGGTATTCATTCAGGGCCTATAAAGTGGCATTCTCTTGCTCTTCCAGGCACACATGCAGCATGTCCCAAGCTGCGTCTTTCAGTTTGGAGTCTCTTGAATCCAAACTGGTCATGAGAAATTCCATCTAAAATACTCACACAAGTCCTGTCCCCCTGAACTACTTTTGGATTTACCAGACAATAGCCACCAGAAACAATACTCTTTGTTTTCTACCAAAGCGTTGTGGTCCGTCAACAGCCCACGTAGCTACTGGCAACAGATTTGGACAGTGATGAGGCTGAGGTGAGGTCAGGGCCATCGGGAAGTGAGGTGCGGACTCCAAAGCCTCCAGAGATTGATAGTAGTGAGGCAGAGGAATAGGAGGAGCCTGTTCCTAACGCACACATGAGAAGAGCTGCCAGAAGGCAAGAGCAGTTCAAAGGACAACTCGGGAGTAGGGCCAAGAGATGATTGGCCCCTCCCATAAGGCTTAAAAGAGACCAGCACCGGTGTTTGAGTTTTGCTGGAAAACAACGTTGGTAGCTTCATCTTCTACTTCGTCTACATCTTGCCTTTATTTTTGTGACTTGTGAACGTTTGCCAAGAAAGGCCTTCGGCAGTTTGCCTAATTGGACAAAGGTTTGTGATAGAACTGAGGAATTTGTGTTGGGAGGCATTTGTTTTAATTTGAGTTGAACTACGCTGGGAATGAAATCACATTTCAGCTTCATCTCAATCTCCCGTTTCAGGCTTATCAATCTTTATGAATTGCCTGACCTGTTTTTATATGCAGGAAATGGAATATGATTCTGATTCTGGGGTCCCCAATCCCCAGTCCAAGGACCAATACCGGTCCACAATTTGCCAGAAACTGGGCTGCACAAACAAGTGAAGCCCCATCATTGAGATGCAGGCAGCACATGAAACCACACACGGAAAAACCTCTCCATGGAACTGATCCCTGGTGCCACTGGCTTAGACGATGGAATGATGGAATATTGGTTTGACTCAGAAATAAGGGAGAATGCCATATTGATAGAGAAGAGATATTTGCATGCTAAGAAAACATGTGAGAAAGAAATTCAAAACAATTTTGCATTGATTGTGTTGTGTATAACTTAAAGAAGACTTTGTCCAGCTTTCAATATTCTGTTACAGTATAATATAATACAATATAATACAATAAGTTAAGATTCCTAACAACTCTTTTTGTTCCTGATCTTGCAGATCATAAAGGGCTAACGTAGAAAAAGTTGAATACAGGTAGTCCTCAACTTATGACCACAATTGAGCCCAAAATTTATGTTGCTAAGTGAGAAATTTGTTAAGTGAGTTTTGCCCCATTTTTATGACTTCTTGCTGCATTTGTTAAGTGAATCACTGCAGTTGTTAAATTAGTAACTTGGTTGTTAAGTGAATCTGGTTTCTTCATTGACTTTGTCTGTCAGAAGGTTGCAAAAAGTAATCATATGACCTCAGACACTGCAACAGTCATAAATGTGAGTCAGTTTTCAAGCATTTGAATGTATGTCATGTGATCATGGGGATGCTGTGATTGTCTTAAGTGTGAAAATGGTCGTCACTTTTTTCAGTACTCTTGTAACTTTGAATGGTCACTAAGTGAACTGTTGTAAGTCGAGGACTACCTGTAGTTTCCTTTAGTATCTATGAAAACTTTATCAATGATTCCATCTCAGGTACATCCTCTTCAGACAAAGCATCACTGCTGAGAATTACATTTCTTAAGTTACAGATATTTTCTTTTTTACTTTTACCAAAATAAGCTGAGATAAATCTATATGTTTATCTACCTTAAGAATAGCAAAACAAATTCATGTTTTGAGATGACTTGCCCCTGAATCCTCACTATCCTGCAGTCCTCTCTTCATGCAAAAAAGAAGTAAGGGAAAGAATGAAAGATCGTTTACTCCTTCTCTGTGGAAGAAAAAACATGTTTTCCCTGCTCAAGGAGGTGGGAACAATAATTATTCAGATTCTCAAGTGAAGCATTTTACAGTAAATTAGAGGTTTTTTTAAAAAAAGAGACACTACAGACTGAATATCAGATCCTTAGAATCCAAAACATATAATTTAAAATTATATGAATATCACTTTTCTTATGTTACTTTGTATTGGTAACACTGGATATATTAGTAATCCAATAATTACATTACTAAATCATTAATGATTTATGATCCATTATGAGAATGTACTTTGCAAGCCTCAGTTAAATTTGCTCTTCTCATACAGAGCGTGCATGTAGTTTGAATGCATTAATATTAAATATAGGTTCATGGACAAAGTTTGTTTATTTATATTTAATATAGCTGTCCAATCAATATGCATCTCAGGACACATACACAAAGAATAAAATCAGCAAATACAAACATTAAAACATATGTCAATATAATAAAACATCATGTCACGGTTAGTTCAACAACTCAAGAGAGGCTTATAAGTCTTCTTGACAATGGTGGGGTGTTGAAGGAGGAAGAAAGGTCTTCAGAACTCATGTGCAGAAAGTCACTAGTGCCTGCGGAGCTGGCAATGGAGTCGGACAGCGATGAGGTTGAGGTGGGGCCAGGGCCATCAGGAAGTGAGATGCGGACACCGGAGCCTGATACTAGTAAGGCAGAGGAACAGGAGGAGCCTGTTCTTAATGCACGCATGAGAGGAACTGCCAGAAGGCAAGAGCAGCTCAAGCAAAGAGGACAACTCGGGAGTAGGGCCAAGAGATTGGCCCCTCCCATAAGGCTTAAAACAGAACAGCAATGGTGTTTGGGCTTTGCCGGAAAACAACATTGATAGCGTCATCTTCTTCTTTGTCTACGTCTTGCATTTATTTCTGTATCTGTGACTTCTGAATGTTTGCCAAGAAAGGCCTTTGGCAGTTTGCCTAATTGGACCAAGGTTTGCGATAGGACTGATGAATTTGTGTTGGGAGAAATTTGCTTTAATTTAGTTAAACTATGCTGGGAATGAAGAAATTTTCAGCTGTTCGAATAAAGTTTGTTTGTTTTTTCACGGACTGAGTTTCCTACTACCTACTTGGGCCTGGGTCACAACAACTAAATGGCAATTCATAGATGCAATCACAGTGGAAAAATAACTATATTTTGCTGCTTTTGTCATGATGCAGACCTTAATGAAGCCTCTTGTATTTGGTAAGATGCTTTCTTTGTCTTCTTCCAAGGATACTCTAGATATGTCCTGTTTCATCTCCCAAAAGTTCCTTTGAGAATCTTCCAGAAACTATGTGTAGGGAGGCATCAGAGACAATCCGATCCAAGTCTGCCTCTGCTCACTCATCACAAGAAGTGACTAAAACCCCAGTTGAACTTTGTACCTTAGCTTCAGAAGCTTCTCCAAGGGCCCTCTGAACTCTGTAGTCTTTTGGGTGCCTGGAGAAAAGGAATCAAATGGATCTTGCCTTCCTGTCAAAGGTTGCTTTTTTGTGTTTAAAAAGCAACCAGACTGATCACTCTATGAGAAGTACCGTAACATCCCTCAACTTCAGTCCACATCTCTGTTCAAAGACAAAAATATATACAATATATAATCACTACTACGAGTCAGACCCTCAATAATTTGGGTGAGGCCCATGAATTCCCAAGCTACCTCAAACTTTGCACCCAGCATCTCTGAGTACCATAAATTTGGGGAAATCTTTTGTTAATCTAGCTAATCAAGAAGCATAAGCGGGGACTCAGATAGGTAGTAGTGAGAGTGATCCATGTCAGAAATCCCATGTATTCCCTATATTCAGTGGTAGCTAATAAATCTTTAACAACTGGTTCTGCTGGCTCCATTGTTGTTGCCTCACTATTAGGCGACTGCTGCCTTGCTCTCAGCTCTCATAATACTCTTACCTAAGTCAGCTTCGCTTTCAATCAGTCTGTGAAATTCTAGAAAATTTAACAATTGGTTCTTGTGATCTGGTATGAACAGGGTCCAGCTCACCACTGCCTGCTACTTTATTTCACATTCTGTCACTAAAATATGTTAAAATAACTTCAGTATCTAAAATGAAAAGCACAAGTCGGGGAGTGTGAAGGGACTGATGGCATGGACCGGGAAGGGTGCACAGGGCTCCCTCCCTCCCTCCCTCCCTTCCTTCCCTCCTTCCCTCCCTCCTTGAAATGTTGAATGTGAATGCAGTCAATGTTGAATGCAGTCAAAGACCAACATATAAATGTATGTTGTATGTCCTGAATGTATAGTTCAGGACTGAACTATTTTTACTCATATATAGAAATAAACAAAATATAAATATTTTATATTTATATAAAAATTATATATTTTTGAATTTTATAATATATCTTATGTTATAAATATAAATAATATAAATCATGTATTGTACTTTTAATGATACATAAAATTCATATTTTATTCTGTGCTGTGTGAAGAATCTTTCTATGCAATCCACTAAGATGCTTCCCCTGATATATAAAGGAACAATAGAATAAACAATGAAAAAGAAAATGATACAGTGATTTGAGAATAAATTGTTAAAAAATATTTAATATTTGAAGTAATATTAATTTAATTTAATTATTTAGATTTAATTAAATAATGTTAAATAATAATTGATATAAATAGATGTAACAATCTAACTCTGCTATAAGCTACGACTGCTTTTATAGTTAACAGAAAATGTAGAGTTTTTCATTTTTAAAAAAAACCCTATTAAATACATAATACCACAATAATTAAACTGTAAATTGATAACTATACTTTCTTTTGCATGTTTTTCTTTTTAGGCACTGGAAAAACATCCCAATTCGCCAATGACTGCAAAGCAAATATTGGAAGTAATTCAGAAAGAAGGGTTGAAAGAAACAAGGTCAGTATTTATATAGTTTAATCCCTATTATTGCATTTATGGATATTATTTTATTTCTACTTCAATAAGTACCATATTGTTTATGAATCATTGATTAGAAAAGAATTCTAATGAGTGAAATGCAAATGCTTCATGCAGGTGAAACTCGGAAAATTAGAATATCGTGCAAAAGTTCATTTATTTCAGTAATGCAATTTAAAAGGTGAAACTAATATATGAGATAGACTCATTACCTGCAAAGCGAGATAGTTCAAGCCTTGATTTGTCAAAATTTTGATGATTATGGCTTACAGCTTATAAAAACCCCAAATTCACAATCTCAGAAAATTAGAATATTACATGAAATCAATAAAACAAGGATTGTACATAGAACAATATTGGACCTCTGAAAAGTATAAGCATGCATATGTACTCAGTACTTGGTTTGGGCCCCTTTTGCATCACTTACTGCCTCAATGCGGCGTGGCATGGATGCTATCAGCCTGTGGCACTGCTGAGGTGTTATGGAAGACCAGGATGCGGTCTCATGTCTCTCATCTTTCTCATCTTTCTCTTGGCAATGCCCCATAGATTCTCTATGGGGTTCAGGTCAGGCGAGTTTGCTGGCCAATCAAGTACAGTAATCCCATGGGCATTAAACCAGGTTTTGGTACCTTTGGCAGTGTAGGCAGGTGCCAAGTCCTGCTGGAAAATAAGTCAGCATCCCCATAAAGCTCGTCTGTGGAAGGAAGCATGAAGTGCTCCAAAATCTCCTGGTAGATGGCTGTGTTGATGCTAGACTTAATGAAGCACAGTGGACCAACACCAGCAGATGACATGGCTCCCCAAATCAACACAGACTGTGGAAACTTCACACTGGACATGGGCTTCAAATGTCGTATTCCTCTTGTCAAGCTGCTCCTGAACAACAAACAACGTCAGAAGCGTCTTACCTGGGCTAAAGAAAAAAAGAACTGGTCTGTTTCTCAGTGGTCCAAAGTGCTCTTTTCTGATGAGAGCAACTTTTGCATCTCATTTGGAAACCAAGGACCCAGAGTCTGGAGGAAGAATGGAGAGGCACCCACTGCAAAATGCTTGAAGTCCAGTGTGAAGTTTCCACAGTTTGTGTTGATTTGGGGAGCCATGTCATCTGCTGGTGTTGGTCCACTGTGCTTCATTAAGTCCAGGGTCAACACAGCCATCTACCAGGAGACTTCATTTTCCAGCAGGACTTGGCAACCTGCCCAACCGTAAAGATGAGAGACATGAGACCGAACAATGCAGAAGAGCTGAAGGCCGCTATTGAAGCATCCTGGTCTTCCATAACACCTCAGCAGTGCCACAGGCTGATAGCATCCATGCCACGCCGCATTGAGGCAGTAAGTGATGCAAAAGGGGCCCAAACCAAATATTGAGTACATATGCATGCTTATACTTTTCAGAGGTCCAATATTGTTCTATATACAATCCTTGTTTTATTGATTTCATGTAATATTCTAATTTTCTGAGATTGTGAATTTGGGGTTTTCATGAGCTGTAAGCCATAATCATCAAAATTATGACAAATCAAGGCTTGAACTATCTCGTTTTGCATGTAATGAGTCTATCTCATATATTAGTTTCACCTTTTTAGTTGCATTACTGAAATAAATGAACTTTTGCACGATATTCTAATTTTCCAAGTTTCACCTGTAGATAAAAAATCTTATTTAATCAGCAATAGATGGCATATTCCTGCCTTCCTGTCTTCAAAGAACATATACCATTTCTGAGACAATTTGTAAGAACAGGCCTTTAAAAAAATGTGACAATATATTTCAGAGCCAATGTATTTCATCAATATGATACATAAGTGTTGTCATTCAAATCAACATAATGGATTATTGAGAGCCAGTTTAATCTAGTGGTTAAAGCACCACACTAGAAAGAGAAGATTGTGAGTTCAAATCCCATTTTAGCCATGAAAAACCAGCTGGGTAACCTTCGGCCAGTAACTCATTCTCAGGCCAACTCAACTCACAGGTTTGTTGTGGGGAAAATAGGAGAAGGAAGGTATATGTTGGATATGTTCACTGCCTTGAGTTATTTGTAAAAATAATAAATGCAGGATACAAATAAATAAAATTATTTATCTTATTAGATGAAATTGGCAGGAAGCTGTCCTATTTATCTGGTGCAACCTGGTTATCTAAAGATACTTGTTTTTCAAGTAAATCTGAAGTCTACCCTTAATGAATGGCTACTGCACAGGGTAACAGTCAATATCTGGTGATAATCATTATTAATTATTAATTAATAAAATTGCTTTCGATTGACCAACCATCACCATCCAGAAATAGTTCAAGGGAAGGTGAAGCATATCTTTAGAAGTTATAAAGTATTCAATTTAGTATTGTTTATTGCGACTAGGAACAGTTTCTCATTTTTGCAGATATTTTTCTCGGCTTTCTCTGGAGAAGCAATTCATTGAACCTGGGTTCTGCATACTCTTATCAATCAACTACAATATTTTACCAAAAGTTATGGCCTATCTCCCCATAGCCTTACCTAGGAACTTTCTTTTGGTGGAATTAAGACTCCTGCATCCAAGGAGGGCCCAAGACAGTAAATATGAAAGTCAAAATAAAAGTCAGATAATGGTCATAATAAAAAAACTTACAAAACTGAATCTTTTGATATGTTGGTGTTTAATACAATTACATATTCATTAACTAGGAAAGAGGTAAATAAAAGTATCCTGTACAGATAAGAGAACTTTTAAGAAGCAGGTGTGTAAATATCTTTAAGACTATTACGTTTGTGTTCTTCTTATCTTATTGTAGCATTTCTAAAAGACAAAGAATAGAGTATATAACCATTGATTGTATATTTATGCAATTTGCTTTATATAATGTAGGTGAATATAATGAGTATGTAATGAAATATGGGAAGCAATTACATTTATATACTAATAAATACAGGATTTTAGATGAAAAGTTTTACAAGTGCACTCACTACTAGGTACAACTGCCAGGGAATTTAGGATAAGAAAAATCCAAGGACTGAATACAAAATATGTTGGGTTCTGCGTGATATAAATATGATTTGAAAATCAAGTGATGTACAACAATTTTAAATATTTTTACTCTTCTATATTTATTTTATTTATTTATTTGTCAAACACAACAGTATATATAAGTATAAGCATGAAATAACCATACGAATTGGATACAATCAAAGGAAACATTAGGAGAGGAACAGTAGGCACGCTGGTGCTCTTATGCACGCCCCTTACAGACCTCTTAGGAATGGGGTGAGGTCAATAGTAGATAGT
Organism: Ahaetulla prasina; assembly: GCF_028640845.1. Lineage (NCBI taxonomy): Eukaryota > Metazoa > Chordata > Lepidosauria > Squamata > Colubridae > Ahaetulla > Ahaetulla prasina. The sequence goes on along the minus strand of NC_080541.1, from coordinate 52,372,765 downwards.
CTTTGGTTAAAGCTTTGGGGATTTTGGGAGGAGACCACAGAGTAGTGCATTCCAGGCATTAACAACTCTGTTACTGAAGTCATATTTCCTACAATCAAGATTGGAGCGGTTCACATTGACGTCTGTTATTAGTCATATTAGAAAAATAAGTATTTTTTACTCATGATAATTACCATATTTACCTATGCAGATGACAATGGTAATGATTAGATTATGGAGAAATTAAATTTAGGGGAAATGACCAAAAACAAAAGTAATGGGAACGGAATAAAAATACAAAGTGTCTTTAACAGACAATTTGTCTTTAATTGGATTTTTAAAACAACACTTCTAGGAATAATATCACTTCAAATATAATTGATCGATTCAGTACTGTAAAAAATGGAAGATAAGACCAATAAGGTAGAAATGTATAAACTGCCAATTGTGTTAGAAACAGAACACCTGTTTTTTCCTGGCGAAAGAATATTCAGAGGCCACATGTATTGTCTTATATCTGTAAAGTTTATCACCTGTTATAACCTGTTAAAATAGAGTTTTACCAGATTTTGTATTTCATTTTAATCTGACAAAGTAGTTTTAATTATTATTTAAACTGAAAAATAAAGATGAAAAGGCATAAATGTGCATTAATAAAAATAATTAAGGCAATTTATTTTATGGGGTGATTACCAGACAGTGCCAAAATGCTAGTTACTAGGCCCATACTCAGCTCCCAACAAGAGATAATAAAATAGGCAGAGTCTGCAATCAATAAACATTTAATTAAACTTACAGAAGACCTGAAAATATTCATTTGCACTTTTGCCTGTATAAACTCATGCTGCTAATTATTCATTTTCTAAAAAGCACAAGCTTGGGTGTAAATGCAAAGACAATGGCAGAGAAAAGACTGGTATGAAGTCATTTAAATTCAACAACTGTAATTGTGCCTAATGACAGAACCAACACTGTCAAATACTGTAAGAATCTAAATCTGTGTTTCTTAGTCATAATCTGTTTCCAAAGCCCCCTAATAAATATGAAACTTTGAGGATTTCTTCATCATAATTCATGGGGTTATAGGTAACTCCAGATTGTAGTTTTCACTTAAAAGTGGATAGTGTACCAAAGCCCTGTCAATGGCAGAAAATTGGCTTGGCTTGGAGAAACAATAAAAGGACCTAGTCATGATTCAATGCAAAAGACAAGCTAGCATTGGCTAGAGCTGGGTGAGTTACTGCAATCTATCAATTCATATGAAATATTAAGGATGAGTTGGGTCATTACTTCAGGAATAAATAAATTAAAAGAAAAGTGTAAAGAGGAAGAAGAATCACAAAGAGTAGAAAGAAGAGACTAAAGCAAATGAAAGGTTCAACAGGGATGGAAAGCAAGTGTATGGTGCCTCAGATACACAACAGAGAAGCAGTGCCAGCAAGGGCCATTTGCCTGGCCTGGGAAGAGAAGTCATGTAACAAGTCTTTGATGCTGTATCAGAGAGATATGTCTAAAAATTAGGTGGGTCCATTAAAATTAGAGCCCTCTGACAAATGCCCTCTAAATATTCTTCTACTCCGCACAGAAGAGCAGTGCTTTCCTTTGTATGAGTGGGCATTTTTTCTAGACAGATTGGATTGTATTACAAAACCCAAGACACTGAAACCAAAAATATTCCAGGAACAAGATTTTTTATTTATTTATTTATTTTATTTATTTATTTTTGTCACACAATATATATAAGCATAAGCATATAATAACTATATAATATATAAGCATATATATAAGTATGAGTATGTAATAACTATATTAATTGGATGTAAAGAAAGGAAACAATAGGACTGGAACAGTAGGCACGCTTGTGCTCTTATGCACGCCCCTTACAGACCTCTTAGAAATGGGGTGAGGTCAATAGTAGACAGTTTTTGGTTGAAGCTTTGGGATTTTGGGAAGAGACCACAGAGTCAGGTAATTTATTCCAAGCATTAACAACTCTGTTACTGAAGTCATATATTCTGTAATCAAGATTGGAGCAGTTAACATTATGCTTAAATCTATGGTGTGCTTGTGTATTGTTGCAATTGAAGCTGAAGTAGTCTTCGACAGGAAGGACATTGTAATAGATGATTTTATGAGTTAAACTCAGGTCATGTCGAAGGCGGTGTAGTTCTAAATTTTCTGAACCCAGGATTTCAAGTCTGGTGGCATAAGGTATTTTGTTGTATTCAGAGGAGTGGAGAACTCTTCTTGTAAAATATTTCTGGACATGTTCAATTGTATTGATGTCAGAAATCTGGTACGGGTTCCAGACAGTCGAGCTGTATTCAAGAATTGAATACATTCAATACATTCTAGAATACATTCTAGCAAATGTTTTATATACTCTGGTTAGTAGTGTAGTGTTTTTGGAGAAGAAGCTACACAAGATTAGGTTTACAACTCTTAAAGCCTTTTTTGCGATGTAGTTGCAGTGGGCTTTGGCACTTAGATCATTTGATATGAAAACTCCAAGGTCTTTAACAGGGTGGGGGGTCATCTGTAAGGTAATGTCCATCAAGCTTGTACTTAGTGTTTAGGTTCTTTTTTCCAATATGTAAGACTGAGCATTTGCTGGTTGAGATTTGGAGACTATTCAGATAGAAAGTCAAGGTCTTTTTGAAGGATAGGTGTATTGTTGTTGGTGTCAGCAAAAAGAACACAATCACTTGTAATATGGTCACAGAGATCATTAATGTATAATATGAAGAGTGTTGGTCCAAGAACGCTGCCTTGGGGAACGCCACTTTTGACAGGAACAGGATTTGATAGAGCATTGCCAATTTTGACCACTTGTTGTCTGTTTGACAGGAAAGCTGTTATTCAATTGTGGAGGGGTCCTGAAATGCCGTAGGATTTTAGTTTTAGGAGAAGTTTATCATGTACTACTGAGTCAAAAGCTTTACAGAAGTCTATGTAGATCGCATCTATTGCTTTGCCCTGATCAAGATTTGTAGTCCATATGTTTTTGCAGTGAAGAAGTGGTAAGTTACATGATAATTTTTTTCTGAAACCAAATTGTTTATTAGAGAGTAGGTTGTTTGTTTCTAGGTGGGTGGTAATGGATTGGTTGATGATAGATTCCATTACTTTGCAGGTGACGCAGCATAAAGAGATTGGTCTATAATTTTCAACTAGGCTGGGGTCTCCTTTTTTGAAGACAGGGATGACCGTGGCTAGTGACCAAGGGAACTGGTCGTGAAAGCTTTTTCAAAGATTATGCTTAGGGGTTCTGCTATATTAGTGGAAAGTTTTTTTAAGAAGTATGCACATAGTCCATCAGGTCCAATAGATAGGGATGCCTCACTTGTTTAAAAAGCTCACTGGGAATCTTAAAGAATGGTTTTAGGAAGATTTGGATCTGCCTGAAAACGGCTTAAAATATTCAATTAGAACTTAATTACTATATCAGTGAAAAAGTCACCATAGATAAACATTTCAATCCTTTCAATTCAATCCTCCATTATTGCTGTTCAGAAACCAATTAGACTAAAAGCCTATCGGAAGCTGAGAATTTTTTCAAGAAAAGAGATCTGATAGACTCTCCTGAGAAGAAAAAGACTCTATTCTATGAAGATAAGATGGAGGGAGTGACCTAAATGTTTCAGTTACTAAGAGATGAACTTTTAAAAGTGTGATATATGTACTGATAGAAAGTTTCAATTTAATTTTGTATGTATAAAATCACTATGTATGTATACACGTGTCCTCAGGTTTTTAAAGTAATGCTGAACAATATCCCAAAGTTTGTAAAATAGTATTGACTAGATTTGAAAATATGAGAATGAATGATATATTATACCCCGATGGTTAAACTGATTCTTTTATCTAAAGAAGAGAATATATTTAATTTTGTCTCTATTTTGAAATTGCTTCTGGATTTTGTGCTTACAATGGGAAAAAACATGAACTTTTGTTTTTGTTAACTAGACTGGCTTATTGTTATGGAAATGGCTTGTATATATTGTTGTGTAAAAGCAAAAAGTTGTGGTTGTAATGTTGTTACCTTTTACTGTGCTAAAGAGAGTTGGAAGTCGGTATCTTTTTCTTTTTATCTCCCATTACACTACATCCCTTCTTTTTTCCTCCCTCTCTCCTTACTTTTTGATGCTTTTTTTCCTTTTTAATTTTTACTTCGATAAACAAATAAAAAGTTAAATGGACAAGAAAGGCTAAAAGCCTATCAGATATTAAAATTCTTTTCCTTAGTTGCCTGTTTTTTTCCCTAGGTCACAAATATAAGTGCAGCAGGAACCTCCCCCCAGCCCCACAAAATATGGTTATAAATCAAAGCTAATCATAGAAATAAAATCTGCATGTTAACCTGAATGGAAAATCACACAGAAATAAGTGTTCCGTATTCATGTAATACGCACATGTCATATATTGTTTTATTTGTTTTAAAATGTATTTTCTGATATGACAATCATTTGTAAAAATATCTTCATCTGGGCAGTATTTTTCCCTGTATTTGGAAAGAAAATAACTATTAAGGTAACAGTTTCGGGTTCCTGAAAGATGGGTGTTTTGTTAAATCTTTCAACAACAACAATTTATTATTACAGTCTTAGACTAGAGACCAGAACAAATAAAAGCACTTAGTATATATTCACTTAAAAATTCTAGTATAAAATAATAAATAACAACTAAAATCTATAATAAAATCCACTGTCAATTATACATGGTCTGACTATATGATAGTTGCAATCCCTGAACTGTGTGGCTCGTTGTAGGTTCAACACTAAAAAGGAAATGACTAAGCAGTGCAAAGGGTTTGCCACAATTGTTATATAAAATCACTATGGCGGAGAAGACGTGTTTGCGATGAATCCGCAATGCTTAAACCTTTCAAGAATGTGTTTGGGATGTAGAAAGAGTACAAATTAAAATATTTATTTTTTAACACCTTTATAAAAGAGAGTCAGTACAGTTTGGCTACAGAAAAACAAAAATATCTGTTGTTCTCTTGCCATAAATGGAACTCCGAGACATGTTTATCTGAAATTATAAAATATACCCTTTTCAATTCATTAGGATTTATTTCTAAATAAATACTCATCTGTTTATGTGAATACTAATTTAGATAGTAATTTTAATTAATGTGACTTGCTGATTGCCACTTTAGTCCAAAAATTTTACCTGGATCATGTCTTCATTTTCTATAGACTTAATAAATTAATAAATAGGCTATCTTGCTTTCTAAAACTCTCCCATCACTAATTATTTCTTCATAGTTAGGAAAATTAGAAGGAACACATCTCCTTCTGGCATTAGTTGGACACATTTTTAGTAACATTCCTGTTTACCAAATAGATAGGTTTTATGGGATGATGGCTAGACAAAGAAAATTTTCTCCGGTGTAATGTGATCACCTATCAATTTCTCTACCCCCACTGCACAGTTGTGCTTCTGATTAAAGTAATTGTTAACTAAAATTGTAGCTACCATATACTATTAGCAGTCATATATGTTTCATTCTTCAGTCTTTCCAAAGTACAAGGCAAATGAAGATAGAAGAATCCTGCCTTCTCAGAGCCTATATCAGTGATGGCGAAGCTTTTTGGTACCGGGTGCCCAAACTGGAACGTGCATGCATGTGCATGTGCCAGAGCACCATAAACCCGAAGACCTGTTTTTGGCCATTTTTTGGACCATATTCATATTGGAAATGGCCTGGCTCTTTGGCTATTTTTCAGGCCGTTTTCAGGCTGTTTTCCAGTGCTCTGGTGCCCACGAAGTCCAGCTGGCTGGCGCGCACATCAGAGGTGATTTTCAAAATCCATTTCTACTGTTTTTCTCGTGGTCGTGCACACACATGGGCGCACGTGCAACACTTTTGTGTATACACAGAAGTGTCCGGGTGGGTGGGTGGAGCCTCCTGCCACCACCGCTACTGGTTCGCCTGATCCAGGGCGAACCGTTAGCAACCCACCACTTGCGCACATGCATGTAGGAAACCAGAAGAGCAGCTGGTGATGGTGCACATGCCCACAGAGAGGGCTCTGCGTGCCACCTCTGGCACGCATGCCATAGGTTCACCATCATGGACCTATATTTGAAATCAGTGCAAAATCAGAGATAAAATAAAAAAAATATTTCTGTACCGTTTGTATAGTATTTTTGATTGTATTTCAAAACACTATTTTAAAGAAAGGATCATATTATAATGCCTGTGTAAATTATTTTAATCTGATCAGCGAGACTTTAAGGCTGCCTTTTTCCATTTCCCCCCTTTCCTGAGCAATCATGACCACCTTTCGTTTATCTCTGCCAGGTTACACCACCATTTCAATAGGCAGAAATCTTATCACTCCTTCAGTGTGTATCAGGTAACAGGGCTTCAACTGAACCACTGGGAAAGATGCCTAAATTCTGTTATTTCCATTCAACAGAAAATATTCTACTCCAGCTAGAATTAAAAGTAGAGGTTATATTTTATACACCTGGATCTGTATTATTACATTTCTTGTATGTGAATGCAAAGCATTTGAAAAATAATTGGAAGAATCTTTTTCATTTGGGTAGCTTTAGAATGTTATTTTAAATTACTCTTCTTCAAATTGCTGCTTTATGGAGTTGCAATTTAGTTGAGAATATTTACAACGGCACTAGAGCTATGATACACAGAAAGAGCCATATTATATTTCACATATCCTGTAATTCTCAGTAGCCCAAATTGTATTATAGGTGTTCTTTTAAAAGATGGACTGCTTTGTGATTTCCTTTGAAGTGGCTATAGAATTTTAAAAAGTATACTTTGAAAAGAAAAAAATAAACCTAATATCCGTGTGACTTTGATGTATCCAAAATAGATGTAACATTAGGGAATATTTTTTACAGATAATCTCTGTTGATTTACTTTTTTCTTGGATTCTGAATGCAAAGAAAAAAGTATTCATTTATTTATTCATTACCCTATCTCTTTGACTTTTCTTCCAAGGAATTTAGAATAAGATAAGTAGCTTCCAGACAGTTCTCCCATTAAAGATACTATCCAGACCTAGCCTTTGAGAGATTTACAGTAATTGCGATCTCCGTTGAATTCATACAAGAAAAATGATTCCTTGTATGAAGAAATTCCTTCCTGAAGAAATAATTATGATAATTCACAAGGTTCACCACTACATTTCAAAAATATAATATAAATTAAAAGAAAAAAATAATTCTCATTTCAAGATTGTGGAAGAATTATTGCTGATATTTTAGATCCGTTTTCAGCAGAGTGCAAATAAGAAAACTGTGTATCTGAAAGACATCATTACTGAGATTTTAAAGTCCAACCCCTGAGCAGAACAAGAATCTAAATTAAAACATCCAAAACAAATAACTCTGAAGTATTTTCTTGAACACTTTCAATGAAAGAAAGCACTTTGTTTTTTGGATACTTTTAATTCCTCTTAATATTAGTAAATACATTCTAATATTCAAAAATGTGGGAATATTTTGAATATGCGTAAATAATCAAGTAAGATGGAGGAATGATTTTTTATTTTGAAAAATATTCATAGGCTTAAGTAAAATAAAGTTTGTTAGTTCTTGGAACAGTATCAGTGTATGACAAATCCTACTTATAAACTATATGGTTAACCATTCATGTATTCTTTTCTACATCTATTTTTGTGCTATTAATTAAAATGTGACTCATGTTAATTAGCTATTTTAAAAAACCCTGCACTGCCATGTATGTTCAGAAAGTTAAGTTCAATCAAGATAGCAGAGTCTTCAATCTCATTCATATTAGTATCATAGGCCTTTGCAGGTGGGGGAGTGAGTAACACCATTGTTATTTTTGTCATCCTACAAAAGTCATCATGACATATATAACTGACACAAGTGAGGCAATTTATAGCATTTTTGTAGTGACATCCTGACTCCTATTCATCATTGTGACTTCTAATAGATAGCTATGATTAGTACTGTATATCTTGCGGTGAGGTAATGAGTAACTCAGGCCACATATGTTTGATCCTTAGCTATTTCTGAATCATGATTGACTCAGATATTGAGTAATGCAAAAGCAAGATAGCAAAACATAACCTTCGAAACAATTTTAATGATAAAATGTTTACTTTTCTTTTGTTTACATCAAGGTTTTCTCCTATTTGGCCAAGAGACAGAAATAAAATTGTTTTTGGCTCCAGTGTTCACAATGGGAGTATACAGAACAGGGTTGAAAATAACAATTTGTTTATCAGAGATGAATATAAAATTATCTGTTATGACAAGCCAGACTGAAAAACAAATTACAAATTAATGAGTAAAATGAATATAAGCCGGATCTGATCTGATATTCTTCCTTTCAATTAATTTCAGGTTTTGAAAGTGTTTTAAAGAAATATTCTGCACATTCTTGTCATGGCTTCTAGTAAGATTTTATTGTACATGGCTGAGCTAGATCTTTAACATTTGAGCCAAAAGGCTTCTACCAGATCCTTTTTTTTTTTTGGAAGTGGCATAATGAATGTTTTGAGTTTATACATTTAAAGAAAATGGCAAGAATTTTATTTAATAGACATTAAATAAAAATATATCACGAAGGAACAGATAACAAAAAATCTACCAGTGTTATTTTGCCTATTTTGAAGGGAAGCATAATCTTTGAAATTATCATTGAATAAACAGTGCCATATTTATATCTCTATTAAGGTTAGATATAATTTTCATATACTGCTCAGTCATTCCAAATTTGTTGAGAAAAAATAGTATATGTAACTGCTTTTGCTATTATCTTCAGCATCAGATATCAATCCAATGATCATGATCATTGAGAAGCATAACAGTAGGTGAACTTTCATCTCTCTGTTTCTCTCTCCCCCACCTTCCTTCAATTAAGTAAACACGTGTGTATTTTTCTTTCAAATTTCATGCCACAAGGTGAAACATGGAAGAATCTAAAACATGATAGTAGATGCTAGAGCTAGAAATGGATTTCATCTGCACCAATAAATATTGTAATGTCAAGGCCTTCCCAAGGAGTACCTTAGTAACAAACCTTGTTGATTATTAAATTTAGGCATTCAGGGAAGTCCCCAAAAAATTAAAACTATAATCAATACAATTTATTAAAGAAAATGGATCTTTGCATGGGTTTATTTTGTGCACCAATTGCATCCATTTCTGGATTGGGAGGCCCTAGTCACACACACCTTAGTCACCTCCCATTTAGATGATTATAATATATTCTTACTGAATATGGGCATTTGGAAGTTGTAAATGGCACAGAGTTCAGTAATTCTCTGAATCCTTGTATGAAAAAAATATCAGTTCAGAAAGCCGCAAGAATGAAAGAATTCTGCAGTCCAACTCTAAAGATCAGTTTTATTTATTATTTATTTATGTAGCACCAACCTTTTGTCTCTAAAGTTAATAACACAATAAAGAAGTACATTACTGGCAATCTTAGTCCTAATCAACCCACGAGCACCTCCATTCCTGAACTTGCTTTTAAATAGCCAAATTTTTAAAAACTTTCTAAAATTCGGGAGTAAAGAAAATGATCACTTCTGAGTCCCCTCTTGCTGCACTTCATGGAAAAGCAGAGACAATCTTCTTGGGCAGTCAAATTTGATGTGGAATAAGCAGTTTCACAGGACTTCCACTACATCTTATTACCATATCCAAAATGTATGTTGCCATTAAAAAATCCTCATCAAAAATAGGTTCCAGTCAATCTACCCTCAAAGCTTTGAAGTTATTAGCGTTGATAATGGTTGTTACACTTTATGAGATTCAGTAACCTGTATCTGTTCCTCAGTATGAGGAAGCTTCATAGTTTATTCAGTCTCTTGATTAGTTAAACAAATCCTAATATATTGGCGGGAAACAAGCACGTTGCTGATTGGTTGAAGCCGCCGGTTAAACAGTATATAAGGAGAGGTTTTTCCCCAGCCTGGTTGCTGGGTTCACCCTATATTAAAGAGCTGTTGTCACTACCCTGGTCTCCAGCCTCGTTACTTCCCGAACTTAACACTGGCGACGAGGATGGGATCTCGAGGCTAAGGAGAACCAGAACCGAGCTGAAGCACGGAAGAACCGAACCCAGCAAACACAGGGCAGAAACGCGGAGATGGCCAGTTACACTCCGCCCGCGCCGTTTGACCCAGCTAGAGAGAAATGGGGAACGTACATGACCCGCTTCAAAGCTTAGAAGCCAACGAACTGCAAGGAGTTCCAGACAACCGCAAAGGGCATACTTCTTGAGCCACTGCGGTCCCGAGGTCATCGACATCGCGGAAGCCCTGGCAGAGCCAACGCCGTACAATCGGTATCGTGGCAAACTCTGCAAACCCTGCTAAAAACCATTTCGCGCCCCGTCCAAATCGTCGGCGTTTGAATTTGGAGAGCGCCGACAGCTAGAGGAGAATCCATCGACTACATGGCCGCCCTGCGGAAAGCCTCCAAAGACTGTGGGTACCGAGACCTGACGAGGCGCTGCTGGAGCAACTCATCCGGGGTCAAAGACATGCGTTTGCGGGCGGCTGCTATCAAAAAGCAATCTAACGCTGGCAAACGCCTGGACGGCCAGAGCGCATGAAATGTCCACCCAAGCGGCGGAGACCCTGCAAAAGCCACTGCAGCGGCGGTTCAAAGTCAACCCCGGTGCACCAGGAAGAGATCCAAACCGAATCCGACGGTGAGGATGAAGAAGGGGTTTGTCGAACCGAGAAATGCGACAAAGAAGACCGGGACGAATGCGGAAGTTGCGGAGGTCAACACCGGCGTCAACACTGCAAGTTCAAGGACGCTACATGTCGGCGGTGCGAGAAGAAGGGGCACCTAGCTCAAGTCTGTCGAGCTCCCCAACCTTCCCGCCGAAAATTCAAATCGGCCAATCAGAGCGCGGGATCGGCAAGGCGACCCGTGATTGGCTCAAACAAAAAAGGCGCGAACTCGAATCAAACGACGGTGATCATAGGCCGCGCATCAACCAGGGTGGAGAAGAAAATCTTCACCAAGCCCAAAATAGAAGGAGTGCCGTGCCGACTAGAAGTGGACACCGGGTCAGCGATCACCATCATGTCCTGGGACACTTTAGCGAAAGTCGTTGCCATCAGTAGCGCCACCTGCAAACACAACGGCTACGAGTCCACGACTACCAAGGGAATCGCATCCCTGTTCGAGGGACCACCTCTGTCCGAGTCGAGTACGGACCACACAAGAAGACCCTGCCCATCACGATCGTCGAAGGGACCCTGCCTAGTTTGTTGGGACTAGACTGGTTTCGTGCACTGGGCATGGGAGTGACTGGCATCTACAGAAGTGACTGTAACCTAAAAGACACACTCATGAACGAGTTCGAAGATGTCTTCAAGGACTGCCTGGGCAAGTACAAGGGGACCCCTATTTCCTTCAACTTAGACCCCCAGGTAGCCCCCATTAGGTTAAAGGCAAGGAGAGTCCCTTTTGCCCTTAAACCTAAAATTGACAAGGAGCTAGATAAGCTCATAAATCAGGGGATTCTGGTGCCAGTCGATCACGCAAAGTGGGAGACGCCAATCGTCACCCCAGTAAAACCAGATGGGTCAATTAGAATCTGCGCTGACTACAAGGCGACATTAAACAAAGCCTTACAGAAAAGCGCTTACCGGTTCCGTGGTGCAACACTTGCTGCACTCTTTGGGGCAAGGGCAAGTCTTTGCAAAGTTAGACTTGGCTCAAGCCTATCAACAACTGCCCGTAGACGCCAACACAGCCAAGCCCAAACGATTGTAACTCACAGAGGTGCTTTCAAGTGTACCCGATTACAATTTGGGGTGAGTGTGGCACCGGGCTGTTCCAAAATTTAATGGAACGACTTCTGCAAGGGCTCCCAGGGTAGTCCCTACTGATGATGTATTGATATCAGCCGAAAATTTAGAGGAATTGGGGAGCGTTTAAGAAAAGTTCTGGGCATTTTCCGTCAGCCGGACTAAAGGTTAAAGTGAACAAATGCCAGATAGGGGTAGAATCACGAGTTCTTGGGCTACGAATAGACAAGAAAGGAATTCACCCCACTGAGAGCAAGGTCAAGGCAATCAGAAAGGCTCCAGCGCCCAAAACAAAACAGAGCTACAGGCATTCCTGGGCTAGTGAATTTTACGGTCTTTTAAAAACAAGGCGACCGTTGCCGAGCCGCTGCATAAGCTTCTGGGTAAGAATACTGTTTGGTCTTGGGGACAGCCAGAGGCTAGAGCTTTTGAAAAAGTAAAAAACCTACTCTCGAGCGACAGCCTACTGATTCAATATCATAGCTCGTTGCCCTTATTACTGGTTTGCGATGCCTCCCCTTACGGGGTGGGGGCTGTGCTAAGCCACAGGCTTCCAAACGGCACAGAAGCCCCTATAGCCTTCTACTCCAGAACGATGTCCTCCACAGAGAGGAACTATAGCCAGTTAGATAAGGAAGCGCTAGCAATCGTGTCAGGGGTAAAAAAGTTTCACGAATACGTTTTCGGTAGAGACTTTGAAATTGTGACTGACCATAGACCGTTGTTAGGGATACTGGCTGGCGACCGCCCAACGCCTGTGGCACTGTCGCCACGGTTGACCCGGTGGACTATATTTTTAGCCGCTTATTCCTACAAACTGCAGCATCGACCGGGAAAAGAAGTGGGGCACGCGGACGCTTTAAGCAGGTGCCCACTACCAGGGGCGATCGAAGACCCCACCCCGGGGACGCCCATCCTGCTAATTGACTCTTTGGACTCTGGCCCGGTCACATCTAAGGAGGTGGCTCGGGCATCTTACCGGGACATTACATTGAGGACTGTACTCGGTTGGGTACAAAGAGGGTGGCCCGCTGTGCCGGGCGAGCAATTTAAGGAATTTGTAAAAAAACGGGGGGAACTATCGGCTCAAGGGGGGTGCCTGCTGTGGGGCGATCGAGTGGTGATCCCGGTGAAACTGAGGGAAAGGGTATTGGACCTCCTCCACGAGGGTCATCCAGGGATCGTAAGGATGAAGGGGCTGGCAAGAAGCTATGTGTGGTGGCCACTCATGGACTCAGAAATTGCTGAGAGGGTAGGAAAATGCCAGGCTTGCCAAGAGTCCAGACCTCTACCCCCAACGGCCCCAGTCAGGAATGGGAAAACCCCAAGGGCCCTGGTCGAGAATCCACATTGATTTTGCTGGCCCTTTCCACGGCCAAACCTTCCTAGTGGTTGTCGACGCTTTCTAAATGGTTGGAAATCATTCTCATGAGATCCATGACAGCCGAGGCAGTAATCGCAGCCCTGCGGCACCTATTCGCAACCCACGGGTTGCCTGACACGCTAGTATCCGACAACGGCCCGCAATTCACGGCAACCCAGTTTGAGGAATACTTGGCAGAGGAGGGCATCCGACATGCCCTCTCTGCGCCTTTCCACCCTGCGTCGAATGGCCTTGCAGAGCGTTCCGTCCGGAGCGCTAAGGAGGCATTGTCCAGACTCAAGCCAGGCGACTGGCAAACAAAGATAGACTTCTTTCTGGCTATTCAGCACAGAACCCCCAGCACTGCTACAGGCAGAAGCCCAGCCGAATTATTGATGGGGCGGAAGCTCCGGTGCCCACTGGACCGTTTAAATCCCCATTACACACCAGAGGGTTACAAGGGGGAACTGGAAAAAACTAGAGAAATGGGCATAGGCGACCGAGTGTGGGCCCGCAACTATGGGGACGGCCCAAGTTGGCTAGCAGGGCAAATCATAAAAGCAACCGGTCCAAAATCATACTTAGTTGAGTTAAAAGACAACCGAGTATGGAGGCGCCACATAGATCAGATAAGAAAACGAATAGCCGAACAACCCGAGCTAAATGAGACAGATAATGACCAATCATTATTTGAACCCACAGCTGACCATAACCCGGGGGAGGCGCAAGACTTAGCTGAGTTCCCGGAGGTCCAGCGACGCCATCAGGTTCCCGATGGAAACAGCAGGGAAAACTCTGAAAGTAATCCAAGGCCGGATGGCCTAGAAAAAGAGTCTGCAAGTAATCCAGGGCCGGATGGCCTAGAGAAAGAGCTGGGAGGAGCAAACAGCCCCTCCGACCAGCTCAACCCACTCCCAAGGACTGAACCGCGCAGGTCCGAAAGAATCAGGAGACGCCCAGGTTATTTGCGTGACTACGTTGAGAAATAACATGTAAATAATATGTAAATAGAGGTAAAGTGTTTTCTGGGAGGGGAGGAGTGTTATGTATCTTTAAATATTTTGGCGGGAAACAAGCACGTTGCTGATTGGTTGAAGCCGCCGGTTAAACAGTATATAAGGAGAGGTTTTTCCCCAGCCTGGTTGCTGGGTTCACCCTATATTAAAGAGCTGTTGTCACTACCCTGGTCTCCAGCCTCGTTACTTCCCGAACTTAACAGTTTGTATTTAACCCATTCGATGGTTAGTTGTAAAAACAGTTTATTAGAGTACATGAATATTTTTATAAACATGATTTAAAAAGAAAAGGGCTATTTTTTTCTTTTTATGATCCTGTAATATTATAAAGGGGGAAAAAATCTGTTTTAAGTTTTGACACTCTTCAAACTATGTTTTGTAGAATTATAATTTTTTGAAATGGATGCGTATCTTCTTAGCAAAAAACTGTCTATATGGATTATATGCATTTGCAATATTCAATGAAAATGAGATACTTTAAATGCAACTTTTTTGTTATATTTAAAGCTTGCCAGTAGAGATATTCATATTACGCTCTGGATTTTTACAGCTGGTTTTCTTTCTTGCTGTGAGATTAAATTGCTTTAGTCTCTCTTTGCTTATTTTGGAATGTGAAAGCATTGCAGAAACTTGCTGAGAATATGTTTGTTTCTTAATTCTACTCAGGATATTATTGGGAGCAAAGAGGGCCCATGACTATTGGTTCTTACTGTAATTTGTAAATGAATTGTGTAGAAATCTCATTCTTGCATATAAAATCAACTTTATTCAATTCAGCCCACCAATTAACATTTTATTTAATTTTCAGACTAAGCTAATATATTTGTGGAACAAAAAAATTGCAGAGTCTGTTCCTATGCCTTGTGGCATGTCAAGCCCAGCAGGGCTCAAACCAAGCTGACCTGAAAACTGATGATGCATTTTCAAGGTTATTGTATGAGTGTTCAAACACATAACAGCAATTGCTTTGAATGATCCCTTAAAAGAAATGGAAGAGAAAATGAAACTTGGGTCACTGATCCAAAAAAAGTCCTGTCCAAGCCAGGTAAAAAGAATGGCTATATATCAAGCAGGAGACCATAATTGTCTTAGAAGTAAACTAGGGCACATAGCCAAGGCTTGAAATTTATTGTATATTTTATACAATATATTGTATTTTAATTGTATTGCAATAGTACAACTAAATTGTATTATTTAGATATTTGATATATTCCATTTGCTCGAGAAACTGAAAATGGCCTAAATTGTATCTGGAATGTTAGAAATGATAATACCAGTGGTCCACAGTTAACAATCACTAGTTCAGTGACCATTAAAACCTATGACAAATTAATAAGCAGTACTTACGACCAGTCCTAGGAGGGCCTTTGCATAGCTTCATGTTTTGTGCCAGATACACCCATTCCTGAATCCAGGAGTTCTGCTCATGGTGATTCATACACTACTTATCTCCTGGATGGACTTCTGTCATATGCTCTACATGGGCCTGCCCTTGAAGAATATCATCTGCTCCATGAGCTGCATTGGTTCCCAGTTTGCTTCTGGACCCAATTCAAGGTTCTGGAAGTGACCTTTAAAGCCTTTCATAGCATGTGGCTGGATTATTTGAAGGGCCACCTTTTATCAATTACATCTGCTATCAGGTCTGGCTGTAGAGGTACGCTGCAGGTCCATCTGTTAAGGAGTTACATCTGATAGGATCTAGGAGATAAGCCTTCTCTCCCCCATGGAACATCATTCCTCTGAGGTGACATTGGATCCATCTCTCC